>NC_074690.1:16548923-16848923 GCF_029448725.1 Salvelinus fontinalis
ATACCTTTTAATAACTTAGAAATTGCACTGGTGGCTACACACCACCATCCACCCCCACACAGCCTTATAGAAACTGGGGCTACACACCACCATCCACACCCACACAGCCCTATAGAAACTGGGGCTACACACCACCATCCACCCCCACACAGCCCTATAGAAACTGGGGCTACACACCACCATCCACCCCCACACAGCCCTATAGAAACTGGGGCTACACACCACCATCCATCCCCACACAGCCTTATAGAAACTGGGGCTACACACCACCATCCACCCCCACACAGCCCTATAGAAACTGGGGCTTCACACCACCATCCACCCCCACACAGCCCTATAGAAACTGGGGCTACACACCACCATCCATCCCCACACAGCCTTATAGAAACTGGGCCTACACACCACCATCCACCCCCACACAGCCTTATAGAAACTGGGCCTACACACCACCATCCACCCCTACACAGGCCCTATAGAAACTGGGGCTACACACCACCTTCCACCCCCACACAGCCTTATAGAAACTGGGGCTACACACCACCATCCACCCCCACACAGCCTTATAGAAACTGGGGCTACACACCACCATCCACCCCCACACAGCCTTATAGAAACTGGGGCTACACACCACCATCCACCCCAACACAGCCCTATAGAAACTGGGCCTAAACACCACCATCCACCCCCACACAGCCTTATAGAAACTGGGCCTACACACCACCATCCACCCCCACACAGCCTTATAGAAACTGGGGCTACACACCACCATCCACCCCCACACAGCCCTATAGAAACTGGGGCTACACACCACCATCCACCCCCACACAGCCCTATAGAAACTGGGGCTTCACACCACCATCCACCCCCACACAGCCTTATAGAAACTGGGCCTAAACACCACCATCCACCCCCACACAGCCTTATAGAAACTGGGCCTACACACCACCATCCACCCCCACACAGCCTTATAGAAACTGGGGCTACACACCACCATCCACCCCCACACAGCCCTATAGAAACTGGGGCTACACACCACCATCCACCCCCACACAGCCCTATAGAAACTGGGGCTTCACACCACCATCCACCCCCACACAGCCCTATAGAAACTGGGGCTACACACCACCATCCACCCCCACACAGCCCTATAGAAACTGGGGCTACACACCACCATCCACCCCCACACAGCCCTATAGAAACTGGGGCTACACACCACCATCCACCCCCACACAGCCTTATAGAAACTGGGCCTACACACCACCATCCACCCCCACACAGCTCTATAGAAACTGGGCCTACACACCACCATCCACCCCACACAGCCTTATAGAAACTGGGGCTACACACCACCATCCACCCCACACAGCCCTATAGAAACTGGGGCTACACACCACCATCCACCCCCACACAGCCTTATAGAAACTGGGCCTACACACCACCATCCACCCCCGCACAGCCTTATGGAAACTGGGGCTACACACCACCATCCACCCCCACACAGCTCTATAGAAACTGGGGCTACACACCACCAACCCCCACACAGCCTTATAGAAACTGGGCCTACACACCACCACCCACACAGCCCTATAGAAACTGGGGCTACACACCACCAACCCCCACACAGCCTTATAGAAACTGGGCCTACACACCACCATCCACCCCCGCACAGCCTTATGGAAACTGGGGCTACACACCACCATCCACCCCCACACAGCTCTATAGAAACTGGGGCTACACACCACCAACCCCCACACAGCCCTATAGAAACTGGGCCTACACACCACCATCCACCCCCGCACAGCCTTATAGAAACTGGGGCTACACACACCCATCCACCCCCACACAGCCTTATAGAAACTGGGCCTACACACCACCATCCACCCCCACACAGCCCTATAGAAACTGGGCCTACACACCACCATCCACCCCCACACAGCCTTATAGAAACTGGGGCTACACACCACCATCCACCCCCACACAGCCCTATAGAAACTGGGGCTACACACCACCATCCACCCCCACACAGCCCTATAGAAACTGGGGCTACACACCACCATCCACCCCCACACAGCCCTATAGAAACTGGGGCTACACACCACCATCCACCCCCACACAGCCCTATAGAAACTGGGGCTACACACCACCATCCACCCCCACACAGCCTTATAGAAACTGGGGCTACACACCACCATCCACCCCACACAGCCTTATAGAAACTGGGGCTAGACACCACCATCCACCCCACACAGCCTTATAGAAACTGGGCCTAAACACCACCATCCACCCCCACACAGCCTTATAGAAACTGGGCCTACACACCACCATCCACCCCCACACAGCCTTATAGAAACTGGGGCTACACACCACCATCCACCCCCACACAGCCTTATAGAAACTGGGGCTACACACCACCATCCACACCCACACAGCCCTATAGAAACTGGGCCTACACACCATCATCCACACCCACACAGCCTTATAGAAACTGGGGCTACACACCACCATCCACACCCACACAGCCTTATAGAAACTGGGGCTACACACCACCATCCACCCCCACACAGCCTTATAGAAACTGGGGCTACACACCACCATCCACCCCCACACAGCCTTATAGAAACTGGGGCTACACACCACCATCCACCCCCACACAGCCTTATAGAAACTGGGCCTACACACCATCATCCACACCCACACAGCCCTATAGAAACTGGGGCTACACACCATCATCCACCCCCACACAGCCTTATAGAAACTGGGGCTACACACCACCATCCACCCCCACACAGCCTTATAGAAACTGGGGCTACACACCACCATCCACCCCCACACAGCCCTATAGAAACTGGGGCGACACACCACCATCCACCCCACACAGCCCTATAGAAACTGGGGCTACACACCACCATCCACCCCCACACAGCCCTATAGAAACTGGGGCGACACACCACCATCCACCCCACACAGCCCTATAGAAACTGGGGCGACACACCACCATCCACCCCACACAGCCCTATAGAAACTGGGGCGACACACCACCATCCACCCCTACACAGCCTTATAGAAACTGTGGCGACACACCACCATCCACCCCTACACAGCCTTATAGAAACTGGGCCTAAACACCACCATCCACCCCCACACAGCCTTATAGAAACTGGGGCTACACACCACCATCCACCCCCACACAGCCCTATAGAAACTGGGCCTACACACCACCATCCACCCCTACACAGCCCTATAGAAACTGGGGCTTCACACCACCATCCACCCCCACACAGCCCTATAGAAACTGGGGCTACACACCACCATCCCACCCCCACACAGCCTTATAGAAACTGGGCCTACACACCATCATCCACCCCTACACAGCCCTATAGAACCTGGGGCTTCACACCACCATCCACCCCCACACAGCCCTATAGAAACTGGGGCTACACACCACCATCCCACCCCCACACAGCCTTATAGAAACTGGGGCTTCACACCACCATCCACCCCCACACAGCCCTATAGAAACTGGGGCTACACACCACCATCCACCCCCACACAGCCCTATAGAAACTGGGCCTACACACCACCATCCACCCCCACACAGCCTTATAGAAACTGGGCCTACACACCACCATCCACCCCCACACAGCCTTATAGAAACTGGCCCTGCACACCACCATCCACCCCCACACAGCCTTATAGAAACTGGGCCTACACACCCCCATCCACCCCCACACAGCCTTATAGAAACTGGGGCTACACACCACCATCCACCCCCACACAGCCTTATAGAAACTGGGCCTACACACCACCATCCACCCCCACACAGCCTTATAGAAACTGGGGCTACACACCACCATCCACCCCCACACAGCCTTATAGAAACTGGGGCTACACACCACCATCCACACCCACACAGCCCTATAGAAACTGGGCCTACACACCATCATCCACACCCACACAGCCTTATAGAAACTGGGGCTACACACCACCATCCACACCCACACAGCCTTATAGAAACTGGGGCGACACACCACCATCCACCCCACACAGCCCTATAGAAACTGGGGCGACACACCACCATCCACCCCTACACAGCCTTATAGAAACTGGGGCGACACACCACCATCCACCCCTACACAGCCTTATAGAAACTGTGGCGACACACCACCATCCACCCCTACACAGCCTTATAGAAACTGGGCCTAAACACCACCATCCACCCCCACACAGCCTTATAGAAACTGGGGCTACACACCACCATCCACCCCCACACAGCCCTATAGAAACTGGGCCTAAACACCTGACAGTGGGAAATGAGGGGGAACAAAGAGAGGACGGTTCTCATTATTTTCATGTGCATCAACAAAGCTCTGCCTCTAGAAAGAGAGAATAAAGCAGACTGGGTATTCCCCTCTCTCTTTATGTTGTTGGAAGGCAGCAATGCCTGAAGAATGGATGTGGTGTTTTTTTTTGTCTGAGTTGATGCAGTCTTTACTAGCCCGGTTTCAGATATGTATACGCTGTCTTGACAAAAATGAACGTAGGAGTCGGCAGCACAAAGAGATCTGGGACCAGGCTAACTTTTCCACCATAAAGTAGAGTAGGCCACGTACTCCACTGTAAACCAACAAGGGAACTTGGCCCAAGAAGGACGACGTTGATAAACAGTAAACGCTCGTTGAGCCCAATTCCATTATGGTCCCAGAGGACACTGACTTTCCTCTGATCCAATAAGGACGACTTCAGTAAACACTTGCTGGGCCCCGTGCCACTACGTTTACAAAGGATAAGTTCCACTTCACTTTCTTCAGAAGTTGTCTCTCCGATGACCTCAATCAACATTTACCGGGCCTAATTTGATTATTTTCTTACAGGATACTCAACTTGACTTTTTCTCCTAAGTAGTTGTCTCAATGTACGCCAACAAGAGAACCTAGTCCACGAAGGATGACTTTGATGAACACTTACATTATTCTATTGTGTATGTAGGATCTAGATTGTGGCTTCTATCAATGTAATTGTCTGCATCATTTTCAATCCCCTGTATATATTATTCTAAATATATATTTTAAAATGTATTTTCCTTCTTTATTACTTTCCCCTAACCCTACCACCCCTTGCCTACTTGGAGTAAACTAATGGACAACAACACTTAGGCTTCTACTTCCAGCTTATACGTACTATATACATTTTACGGACGGTACATTTTACAATAGTTATCTTTGTTTTTGGTCCTAGCCTTCAGCTACCTTCAACCCCTCCCATCTGTCTCTGAAGACCATCCAGTTTTGATTTCTTGCTGTCATGCATTTTTCCACTGTGCTGTGATGTTTCACAAAAGTCCTGAACCTTTCTATTCTCGTAGTTTCTACAGATTGTAAATGAAAGATATAGACCTTTGCTAAAAGTATTATATTATTGATCGATTGACTATGACTTATCAAATCACCCAGCAGTGCTATTTGCAGAGTTAGCACAAAGTAAATGTTGCATTTTTTCTGCCATTCCTGAACCTGCGATCAAAAACAAGCTACATATGGGCACTATCAAAACAAGTGATATAATGATTCTGTCTCTTCGTAGAAAAATCTGCAAAGCTGGGATGGTTGTATTCCTAATATACACTGCTCAAAAAAATAAAGGGAACACTAAAATAACACATCCTAGATCTGAATGAATGAAATATTCTTATTAAATACTTTTTTCTTTACATAGTTGATACTTTACATGTGCTGACAACAGAATCACACACAAATTATCAATGGAAATCATTGATTTCCTCAACTGGTATGCTATCCAGCCCTGGAGTTTTCCCAGACTTGAATACTTGAATTGCATCTAGAAGTTACTCCTCTGTAATTTGGCCTTCACATGTGTCTTTCTGTATAGCTGTTAATTTTACACTATTGGTAGAAAAAGAATCCTTACAATTAACTTCAGTTAGTGGAAATGGAGTAGACTGAAATGAAAACAGTTGCTTAATGCACTTTGCTTCCTCTTTCAAAATATAGTTTGGTGAATCATGGATGACTCCGTCATTTGTAACAAGTTTCTGTAAATCATTTCTGGGTTGCATATCCATGTTGTAAATTAAAAAACAAATTTGGTGCATTTTTCACTATATTCCATCTAGTTTGCTTTATATTTATAATATATTACACTTGATCTTTCTTGAATAAGTTTGTCCGTTTATTTGAGTTTTTCCTCTAATTTATTCTGTGCCTGTTACAGTTTTTATTGGTATCTGTCTCTACTGTTAGTTCCTCTATTTCCTTTTTTAGGATGAACTCTTTTGACCTACATTGTTTTGGTTTTACTAAAGGTGAGGACTGAATTGCATGGCCTCTAAAGGCACATTTAAAAGTGTCCCATACAGTAAGGGGATCTGATACCTATTTTATGTCTGAAAAAGTCAGTTAAACGTTATTCTGTCTTGGTTAAAATAATTTGTCATCCAGTAGGCTTTGATTAAATGTACAATATCCTCGCGGAAATTCTGCAAGAGTACCAATTATTTGATGGTCCGACCACATTCTGTCCCCTATCAACACTTTTAAAAACTTTTGGTGCCAGCGAGAACGACATGGCGTAGCAGTGTAGACGTCTTTGTCCTGTCGTGTCCCGTGTCCCTTGTATATATCTTTTTACATCTTTTTCTTCGCATATCTTTTAAAAAACTTTCTTAAACCTCAACTTCTAAATACTCTCCTGCAACCCGCCTCACCCAATGTGGCGTGGATCTGCTTTTTTCTAAAGTATTTCTATTTACTTCTGATCTGGAATCCATCTACTGAAGATAGCCAGCTAACTGCCTACCAGCTATCAGTTAGCAAACCATTGCTAGCGGTCATCAGCTAACCTTTAGCTCGGAAAGCTCTCGCTAGTTCGAACAACGTGACTAAAACCAGAGCATAACGGGCCTATTTCTCTCCATATCCCCGGATTCCTACCGCAAACTCTGAACATTTTCATCTGGATCTTTGCAACTAGCTAACCACAATCCCGGGTGACCACTCCTGGCTAGCGTTTCCATCCCGGAGCAAGCACCAATTAGCCTGAAGCTAGCCCGGCTAGGGCTCCTGTGCTACCACTGAAGCCCACTCCTGGGCTACAATATCCGGACCCCTTTACTGCCGGTACGGAGCACGGAACCCCGCCGATCCTCTACGACTGGAATACCGACATAATCTGCCCGAGGACTCCAACAGGCCCCTCAGGCGTGACGCCCGCTGAAGGCCCATTTTGCTAACCTACTAGGCCTGTTAGCTACCTAGAGCTACCTGGAACCCTACTAATTCCACGACTGGTCTATCGACGTCACCGCACGAAGAGGCAAAAACAGACTCCCCCCCCCCCCCCCCCCCCCCCATCGCGACGTCCCCCAAAGGCTAACTTGCCTGCCCCGGTCTGCTAACTGCTAGCTTATCTTGCAGCTAGCGCAGCCAGGAAGCTAGCACCAGTTAGCAAACACAATTCTACAATTCACAACCTCTCTTTCGCCATCGCTATCCGGCTTGGATTCTCTGTCGACACGACCACGTCTGGTCTGCAGACGTGCCCTCAACCGGCCTCCGTCTGAGCAGATCCCCTCCGTCTGAGCAGACCACCCCCCCGGGCTACTAACTTTAAACGCGTGCTTAGTGGAGGCCTCACTGCTCCATCTACGGCTGCCCCCTGGACACTATGATCACTTGGCTACATAGCTGATGCCTGCTTGACTGTCCATTAATTCATGGTACTCCATTCTGTTTATTTGTGTTTTATCTGTCGGCTCTGTGCCTTAACTCAGGATCTGTGTGTAGTTAATCCGACCCTCTCTGCCCAGTCGTCGCCATTTTTACCTTCTGTTGCTGTGTTAGCTGACTAGCTGCTCTTACCTCACCTGTTGTTTTAGCTAGCTCTCCCAATCATGACCTGCAATCACTTTATGCCTTATTGTATGTCTCTCTCAAATATCAATATGCCTTGCATACTGTTGTTCAGGCTAGTTATCATTGTTTAGGTTTGCAATGGACCCCGTAGTTCCACTCTCCGTACCTCTGATACCTCCTTTGTCCCACCCCCCACACATGCGGTGACCTCACCCATTGAGACCAGCATGTCCAGAGATACAACCTCTCTTATCATCACCCAGTGCCTGGGCTTGCCTCCGCTGTACCCGTGCCCCACCATACCCTGGTCTGCACATTATGCCCAGAATCTATTCTACCACGCCCATAAATCTGCTCCTTTTATTCCTTGTCCCCAACGCTCTAGGCGACCAGTTTTGATAGCCTTTAGCCGCACCCTCATCCTACTACTCCTTTGTTCCTCGGGTGATGTGGAGGTAAACCCAGGCCCTGCATGTCCCCAGTCACCCTCATTTGTTGACTTCTGTGATCGAAAAAGCCTTGGCCTCATGCATGTCAACATCAGAAGCCTCCTCCCTAAGTTTGCCTTACTCACCGCTTTAGCACACTCTGCCAACCCTGATGTCCTTGCCGTGTCTGAATCCTGGCTTAGGAAGGCCACCAAAAATTCTGAGATTTCCATACCCAACTATAACACTTTCCGTCAAGATAGAACTGCCAAAGGGGGAGGAGTTGCAATCTACTGCAGAGATAGCCTGCAAAGTAATGTCATACTTTCCAAGTCTATGCCCAAACAGTTCGAACTTCTAATTTTAAAAATTAATCTCTCCAGAAATAAGTCTCTCACTGTTGCCGCCTGCTACCGACCCCCCTCAGCTCCCAGCTGTGCCTTGGACACCATCTGTGAATTGATCGCTCCCCATCTAGCTTCAGAGTTTGTTCTGTTAGGTGACCTAAACTGGGATATGCTTAACACCCCGGCAGTCCTACAATCTAAGCTTCATGCCCTCAATCTCACACAAATCATCAAGGAACCCACCAGGTACAACCCTAAATCCGTAAACATGGGCACCCTAATAGACATTATCCTGACCAACTTGCCCTCCAAATACACCTCTGCTGTCTTCAATCAAGATCTCAGCGATCACTGCCTCATTGCCTGTATCCGCCACGGGTCCACGGTCAAACGACCACCCCTCATCACTGTCAAACGCTCCCTAAAACACTTCTGCGAGCAGGCCTTTCTAATCGACCTGGCCCGGGTACCCTGGAAGGATATTGACCTCATCCCGTCAGTCGAGGATGCCTGGTCATTCTTTAAAAGTTACTTCCTCACCATATTAGACAAGCATGCTCCGTTCAAAAAATGCAGAACCAAGAACAGATATAGCCCTTGGTTCACTCCAGACCTGACTGCCCTCAACCAGCACAAAAACATCCTGTGGCGAACTGCAATAGCATCGAAGAGCCCCCGCGATATGCAACTGTTCAGGGAAGTCAGGAACCAATACACGCAGTCAGTCAGGAAAGCAAAGGCCAGCTTTTTCAAGCAGAAATTTGCATCCTGTAGCTCCAACTCCAAAAAGTTCTGGGATACTGTAAAGTCCATGGAAAACAAGAGCACCTCCTCCCAGCTGCCCACTGCACTGAGGCTAGATAACACGGTCACCACTGATAAGTCCGTGATAATCTAAAACTTCAGCAAACATTTCTCAATGGCTGGCCATGCCTTCCACCTGGCGACTCCAACCTTGGCCAACAGTCCCGCCCCCCCCGCTGCTACTCGCCCAAGCCTCCCCAGCTTCTCCTTTACCCATATCCAGATAGCAGATGTTCTGAAAGAGCTGGAAAACCTGAACCCATACAAATCAGCTGGGCTTGACAATCTGGACCCCCTATTTCTGAAACTGTCCGCCGCCATTGTCGCACCCCCTATTACCAGCCTGTTCAACCTCTCCTTCGTATCATCTGAGATCACCAAGGATTGGAAAGCTGCCGCTGTCATCCCCCTCTTCAAAGGGGGAGACACCCTGGACCCAAACTGTTACAGACCTATATCCATCCTGCCCTGCCTAGCTAAGGTCTTCGAAAGCCAAGTCAACAAACAGATCACTGACCATCTCGAATCCCACCGTACCTTCTCCACTGTGCAATCCGGTTTCCGAGCCGGTCACGGGTGCACCTCAGCCACGCTCAAGGTACTAAACGATATCATAACCGCCATCGATAAAAGACATTACTGTGCAGCCGTCTTCATCGACCTGGCCAAGGCTTTCGACTCTGTCAATCACCATATTCTTATCGGCAGACTCAATAGCCTCGGTTTTTCTAATGACTGCCTTGCCTGGTTCACCAACTACTTTGCAGACAGAGTTCAGTGTGTCAAATCGGAGGGCATGTTGTCCGGTCCTCTGGCAGTCTCTATGGGGGTACCACAGGGTTCAATTCTCGGGCCGACTCTTTTCTCTGTATACATCAATGATGTTGCTCTTGCTGCGGGCGATTCCCTGATCCACCTCTACGCAGACGACACCATTCTGTATACTTCCGGCCCTTCCCTGGACACTGTGCTATCTAACCTCCAAACGAGCTTCAATGCCATACAACACTCCTTCCGTGGCCTCCAACTGCTCTTAAACGCTAGTAAAACCAAATGCATGCTTTTCAACCGTTCGCTGCCTGCACCCGCACGCCCGACTAGCATCACCACCCTGGACGGTTCCGACCTAGAATATGTGGACATCTATAAGTACCTAGGTGTCTGGCTAGACTGCAAACTCTCCTTCCAGACTCATATCAAACATCTCCAATCCAAAATCAAATCTAGAATCGGCTTTCTATTCCGGAACAAAGCCTCCTTCACTCACGCCGCCAAACTTACCCTAGTAAAACTGACTATCCTACCGATCCTCGACTTCGGCGATGTCATCTACAAAATAGCTTCCAATACTCTACTCAGCAAACTGGATGCAGTTTATCACAGTGCCATCCGTTTTGTTACTAAAGCACCTTATACGACCCACCACTGCGACCTGTATGCCCTAGTCGGCTGGCCCTCGCTACATGTTCGTCGTCAGACCCACTGGCTCCAGGTCATCTACAAGGCTATGCTAGGTAAAGTGCCGCCTTATCTCAGTTCACTGGTCACGATGGCTACACCCACCCGTAGCACGCGCTCCAGCAGGTGTATCTCACTGATCATCCCTAAAGCCAAAACCTCATTTGGATGCCTTTCCTTCCAGTTCTCTGCTGCCTGCGACTGGAACGAATTGCAAAAATCTCTGAAGTTGGAGACTTTTATCTCCCTCAACAACTTTAAAAATCTGCTATCCGAGCAGCTAACCGATCGCTGCAGCTGTACATAGTCCATCTGTAAACTACCCACCCAATTTACCTACCTCACCCCCATACTGCTTTTATTTATTTACTTTTCTGCTCTTTTGCACACCAGTATCTCTTCTTGCACATGATCATCTGATGATTTATCACTCCAGTGTTAATCTGCTAAATTGTAATTATTCGATTTATTGCCTACCTCATGCCTTTTGCACACATTGTATATAGATTCTCTTTTTTCTACCATGTTATTGACTTGTTTATTGTTTACTCCATGTGTAACTCTGTGTTGTTGTCTGTTCACACTGCTATGCTTTATCTTGGCCAGGTCGCAGTTGCAAATGAGAACTTGTTCTCAACTAGCCTACCTGGTTAAATAAAGGTGAAATAAAAAAAAAAATAAAAAAATAAGAAAGTAGTCAAGACGACTAGCTTGATTGAGCCTCCGCCATGTATATCTCACTTGGTCAGGATATAAAACCTCCTCCATGTATATCTCACTAGGTCAGTATATTAAACCTCCTCCGTGTATATGTCACTAGGTCAGGATATAAAACCTCCTCCATGTATATCTCACTAGGTCAGTATATTAAACCTCCTCCATGTTTATGTCACTAGGTCAGGATATTAAACCTCCTCCATGTATATGTCACTAGGTCAGTATATTAAACCTCCTCCATGTATATGTCACTAGGTCAGGATATTTAATCATCCGCCATGTATATCTCACTAAGTCAGGATATTAAACCTCCAGATATCCACTAGTTACAATATATCAATAATATTCGTAATTTGAAGGTGATAGTTTGTAGTTTGATTTCCTTTACCGTCCATTGAGGTACTAACAACCATATTATAATCGCCCACTAAAATGTAGGATCTTAATTTGAGCCAGTTTGCTACAGCAGGAAAATAATCCTGCAGCAACAGGAAATGTGAATTATTATGTGGATTATAATTCATGGATATTTTGTAGGGGTTGATACATTTTTCGTAAAGGCAAGTCAAGTCTGAAATGTAAAATTGTAAATTACAAACTCTAGAAGCCTTTTTACCTCAAATACACTACAAGTTTGCATTTCCTGCTGTTCAGGAAAATTCTCAGCAACAAAAAAGTGATCAAATTTAAATCCCACATCTGTATGTTCACTAAAAATATTCCCCATCACTTTCCTCCTTATAAGAGTTGTCTCTCTCTGGACGTCATCGAGGAAGTGGCCAGCCTCTGTGTGAAACAGACACTGACCTCTGTGTCACACAGACCCGGCGGCATGGCTTGATTAAATGTAACATTTGGCTCTCCCAGCTGCCTCTGCAGCAGTTATATGCTCTCCGTAACACTGTAATACTCTGGCCCACTGCAGTATACATTAATGCCAGACACCATCGCCATCTCTTTCTCATCTCTCCAGCGGAGAGGACGTCTCTTAAAGCCATGGTTAAGGATATTGGTTTTAAGATTAAGAAAGATATCTCCTTATAGAGAGATGGTTAGGATTGGTTTGATAGGATTAGAAGAGATGGTTGGTTTAGACTGAGATTATAGTCTTATAACCTTAGAATTCTATGATTGATTTGCAATATTCGAGATGTAGTTCAGTTCGATATGCAGATACCATACCAACGTGAGAGAGTAGAATATGAATCTCTTAAAAAGAGATTGGACATGCATGCCATACACACACACGCACACGCACACGCACACACACACACACACACAGTCCAAGTTTTCTTTTTATCTTTAAGGCATTGAAATATTCCTAATATGGCGAAAGTATCACTACTGGAAGGGAGAGAAAAACATGTAATATTATGCCTCACAGGTAAGTAGATAATTGATAAAGTGATCATTGAAGTATCTTACCCGTATCCTTCTCATTGCAGCCACTATCTCCATTCGGCTGTTCGGACGACCCACTTCCAGACTGCCAATGTACTATAATATTTACACAGTTATGAGATTTGTCATTAGTAACTCAAGTAGTCTTGAACTCTTATTCTGTTCTCATCTGCTGCTTGTCAAATGGACTTCACGGTACATTCTGAATCAATTGTAAGGGTAGGCTACTGGAGGTCTATATAGATTTGATAAATTGGTATAGGACAATACATTCATGAATACATTTCAACAAGCACACACAGAATTCAATCAACACTGTTGAGTGTAATATTAGGGCACAATTCAAATGAAATAAAAATGTCAATCTAGCTATCATCATTACATTGTCGTAACATCTTTGGAAAATATAATTTTGGATATCAATTCATTATATAGTCAGCGCGCATCCGTACACTATAGACCCTTATCGATAAGCCGCTACTGTAGTTCCTAGCCTATGTAATATTACCTTTGCCTCGAAGCAGACCCCATGCTGAAATGCCGCCTCGTTGTGCATGGGGATCCTCAAATCCTGTGCATCATCCACTAAATTATACCTGGTTATCCCTGGCATCGCCCTTCTGATACATACACGACTTGTCCAACACTAGTTTTATGCCAACGGTATTAGAAGACTGTAAATACGCGCATCTCGCTCAACACTCACGGAGGTCTTTGATTGGTTAGTGCCTAGAACCCAGCGGTCATTCCGGTTGAACCACTGTGCGCGACAGATTGATTGGCTAATGAATTCTGTTAACGCCATATGCGTCTAGCGGTCCAATTTGATACCGTCCGAGCTAGAATATCTGCCAGTCTAGTGGCGTTTCAGATGACGCACAATTCTCAAGGCAAGGTTGTCAATTCTTTTTTATGCCTTATCCATGAATAAAAACTGATGTTTACGCGCGTGCCAAATGACGAATGACAGCATCCAAATCCGCTTGAAGACCAGCTGTTGGATTTTTTAAATCGGGAGATTCCACTATTTTCATTGGAATAGAGCATAGCATCATCCTCATGGACTTGCAGAAGTAGCATATAACTCTCTCCAATTCACATCAAACCTGTAATAAGGGTTGTATGACATCTAGTGGCATAATCTGGAAACAGCGCAGGTGCTGTTTTCAAATGTGCCTACTGTATTCTCCATTGTTCTCCAGATTAACTAAGTAAGCCTATGCAGATGTTAGCCTACTATTTGGGAACAACTAATCACAGAATCAATTTGATGCATGAGAGTTTATTCACAAGAACCAGGCAATTGCCTCCAGAATGGATTTGCTACACAATACCAACAGGGCAAAGACCATACTGTGTGTAGTGTACGTGGAGGACAGATGTATGATTGGTGTAGTGCTGTCCGTGGTGCTGGTCAAACATGGTGGATAAATAATGCAGGCCATTTTCCATTGAAAAATGGTCCCAGTTCCGGCTCTCCCATAGGCCCCGATGCATTAGCAGCTGGGTCTGGTCTGCTTAATTCATTGACTGTATGTGAACCAGAAAAAAGGAACGAGTGAGATGTCTTGTCTCCACTTCCATCTCTGGCGCTGGTGAAATATGTGCCGTAAAAAAGGCCCTGCGCCTTTAAGGCAATGGCTGACAAGCCTTATGTTGGCCAATCACCCCCCTGATGCCCTGCCTTTGTGCATCATGTGAGTTTCCAAAAAAGAGAGGGAAAAAGGGTTTACGGGTCATGGGTAGATGGCCTAGTCAAGTTGTTGAGTCATGTGTGCGTCCATTTAACCGTGAATAGATATGATATAATGTTATAATTCTAATTATTTATGCAACAATGTGTTCGTCACCATCCTGTCTATTTCAAAGCTTCTCATTAATCGAGACAGGTGTGTCATTCAACGTGAATGCAGCACTTTGGGTTGGACACCTACCTGCCTTAATCAATGAAAGAAGATTTTGAATAGACAAGATGGCGGCGTACACTGATGGATTACTTCATGGAGTAAAACAATATTTTTATTTTAATAACGGAGGATTTTTTTACATTCTAATAAACCACCTCCAACTAGCCACTAACTCTCTCTTTCCCCTTGCCTCTTTTGACCTCACCCTTTCCCAATCCCCTCCAATTTACAAGGCAGGCAATACGCTTGACCTCATCTTTACTAGAGGCCGCTCGCCTACTAATCTCACTGCAACCCCCCTCCAGGTCTCTGATGACTACTTTGTGTCCTTTTCTGTCTCCCTTTCCTCCAACCCTAACCACTCAGCCCCCTACCCAGATGGTCAAGCGCCGTCGCAATCTTCACTCTCTCTCTCCCACTACTCGCTCCCCTCCTCAAGAAACCAACACTCGACTCATCTGACGTCAAAAACTATAGACCTGTATCCCTTTCTTTTCTTTCCAAAACACTTGACCGTGCTGTCTCTGATCAACTTTCTCGTTATCTCTCTCAGAACAATCTTCTTGACCCTAACCAGTCAGGCTTCAAGACGAGTCAATCAACTGAGACTGCTCTTCTCTGTGTCACGGAGGCTCTCCACACTGCCAAAGCTGACTCTTCTCTATGTCACGGAGGCTCTCCGCTCTGCCAAAGCTGACTCTTCTCTATGTCACGGAGGCTCTCCACACTGCCAAAGCTGACTCTTCTCTATGTCACGGAGGCTCTCCTCTCTGCCAAAGCTGACTCTTCTCTATGTCACGGAGGCTCTCCGCTCTGCCAAAGCTGACTCTTCTCTGTGTCACGGAGGCTCTCCACACTGCCAAAGCTGACTCTCCTCTATGTCACGGAGGCTCTCCGCACTGCCAAAGCTGACTCTTCTCTGTGTCACGGAGGCTCTCTGCTCTGCCAAAGCTGACTCTTCTCTATGTCACGGAGGCTCTCCGCTCTGCCAAAGCTGACTCTTCTCTATGTCACGGAGGCTCTCCGCTCTGCCAAAGCTGACTCTTCTCTGTGTCACGGAGGCTCTCCGCTCTGCCAAAGCTGACCCTTCTCTGTGTCACGGAGGCTCTCCGCTCTGCCAAAGCTGACTCTTCTCTATGTCACGGAGGCTCTCCGCTCTGCCAAAGCTGACTCTTCTCTGTGTCACGGAGGCTCTCCGCTCTGCCAAAGCTGACTCTTCTCTATGTCACGGAGGCTCTCCGCACTGCCAAAGCTGACTCTTCTCTGTGTCACGGAGGCTCTCCGCACTGCCAAAGCTGACTCTTCTCTATGTCACGGAGGCTCTCCGCTCTGCCAAAGCTGACTCTTCTCTATGTCACGGAGGCTCTCCACACTGCCAAAGCTGACTCTTCTCTATGTCACGGAGGCTCTCCACACTGCCAAAGCTGACTCTTCTCTGTGTCACGGAGGCTCTCCGCTCTGCCAAAGCTGACCCTTCTCTGTGTCACGGAGGCTCTCCGCTCTGCCAAAGCTGACTCTTCTCTATGTCACGGAGGCTCTCCACACTGCCAAAGCTGACCCTTCTCTATGTCACGGAGGCTCTCCGCTCTGCCAAAGCTGACTCTTCTCTGTGTCACGGAGGCTCTCCGCTCTGCCAAAGTTGACTCTCCTCTGTGTCACGGAGGCTCTCCTCTCTGCCAAAGCTGACTCTTCTCTGTGTCACGGAGGCTCTCCTCTCTGCCAAAGCTGACTCTCCTCTATGTCACGGAGGCTCTCCACACTGCCAAAGTTGACTCTCCTCTGTTTTCATCCTCCTAGATCTATCCACTGCCTTCCAACAACATGAACCATCAGATCCTCCTCTCCACCCTCTCAGGTCTGGGAGTCTCAGGCTCCATCAGATCCTCCTCTCCACCCTCTCAGGTCTGGGAGTCTCAGGCTCCATCAGATCCTCCTCTCCACCCTCTCAGGTCTGGGAGTCTCAGGCTCTATCAGATCCTCCTCTCCACCCTCTCAGGTCTGGGAGTCTCAGGCTCCATCAGATCCTCCTCTCCACCCTCTCAGGGCTGGGAGTCTCAGGCTCCATCAGATCCTCCTCTCCACCCTCTCAGGTCTGGGAGTCTCAGGCTCCATCAGATCCTCCTCTCCACCCTCTCAGGTCTGGGAGTCTCAGGCTCCATCAGATCCTCCTCTTCACCCTCTCAGGTCTGGGAGTCTCAGGCTTTATCAGATCCTCCTCTCCACCCTCTCAGGGCTGGGAGTCTCAGGCTCTATCAGATCCTCCTCTCCACCCTCTCAGGGCTGGGAGTCTCAGGCTCCATCAGATCCTCCTCTCCACCCTCTCAGGTCTGGGAGTCTCAGGCTCGATCAGATCCTCCTCTCCACCCTCTCAGGGCTGGGAGTCTCAGGCTATGCACACTATTGGATTGCATCCTACCTGGCAGGCCGCGCCTACCAGGTGACGTGGATAGGATCTGTGTCTGCACCACGTACTCTCACTACTGGTGTCTTACTTACTTAACCTTTATTTAACTGTGTCCCTTAGGGATCGGTTCGAGGCCCTCTCCTCTTCTCTCTATACACCAAGTCATATCCTCACATGGTCTCTCCTATCATTGCATTGCGGATGACACTCAACTGCTTTTCTCCTTTCACCCTTCTGACACCCAGGTAGCGACACGCATCTCTGCGTGCCTGGCAGACATTTCAACTTGGATGTCGGCCCACCACCTCAAGCTCAACCTCGACAAGATGGAACTGGTCTTTCTCCCAGGGAAAGCCTGCCCTCCTGGCCTGTCCTAATCCAGGCACTTCTCCTCTCCCATCTGGCCTAATGCAACTCGCTGTTGGCTGGGCTCCCTGCTTGTGCCATCAAACCCCTGCAATTTATCCAGAACGCTGCAGCCCGCCGGGTTTTCAACCTTCCCAAGTTCTCTCATGTCACCCCACTCCTCCGTACACTCCACTGGCTTCCAGTCGAAGCTTGCATCCACTACAGGACCATGGTGCCTACCTGCAGGTTATGCTCAAACCCTACACCCCAACTCAAGCACTCTGTTCTGCCACCCCTGGTCTCTTGGCCCTCCCACCCCTACCGGTGGGGGGGGGGGGGCAGCTTCCGCTCAGCCCAGTCCAAGCTCTTCTCTGTCCTGGCACCTCAGGTCTCTTGGCCCTCCCACCCCTACGGGCGGGCAGCTTCCGCTCAGCCCAGTCCAAGCTCCTCTCTGTCCTGGCACCCCAATGGTGGACCTAGCTTCCCCCTGAAGCTAGGACAGCAGAGTCGTTGCCCATCTTCCGCTATCATCTGAAACCCTACCTCTTCAAAGAGTATCTTAAATAATCCTCCTCCTCACCTCTTGAAAGTATGTTATGAGAGGATCTGTGTCTGCATAATGTTAATTATCTCACATCTCGGAAAATATTTGTAACGTTGTAGTAATTCATGGTAATGTTGTGTTTTTGAGCTAGTGCCCAATTGACTCCCATTCACTCCTCCCAGTATTGCCCAGAATACACCGCGCGGCCCATTGACGACGCAGGGCAATTAATACCAATGGAGTTTCCCATCTCCTCAAAAGTCTCTATCTCAGTAAACACAAGGAGAAATGTCCATCACAAGAGACAAGTCTGGGAGAAAACTATTTTATATTAGAAATACTTTAAGATAAAAAAAAATTGTCGAATGTGAATGACAATCCATCCCTTCATTTGAGTGGCATTTTCATGGCACAAACCTTATTGTTACAGTAGGCCCTACTCTAGTTATGACATCATTTGTTGATGTTATTGTCCTTTATGGGTCATGAGTCATGCCGCATATCTTTTTGCAAAAGCTTCAGACTGATGCTTATCAGTTGATACCAGCCTGTTCTCTCAGTGTCCAGAGGATGGCACTAGATCTCTGTATTAGACATGCTGACAAATCTCAACAACATTATAACAAATGTCGGATTCATTAAAGAGGGGGAAATTCCATGGTAACAGATTACGCTGAGACTCAAGAGTTTTCACTTTAAAATGTATAACAAACAAAAACCATTGATGTTCAAAGTTTAACAAACCATAGAACTTAATGCACAATGACTACTCTTAATTAATAATTTCCACAGAAAATTGTACAAAAACACATTTACAGGAAAAACTGTGCAGATACTAACTTTGCATCTGTACCGTTTTTCAGTAGGGGAGAGTGGGTTAATAAGTTGTTTCTAGGAAACCATACATACAATTAATCATTTAACCAAATATTTAGGGGAAAAAATCAACAGGTTTGGCTCTAGATTACAGCTCTATATGTACTTTACATTGTTTTTTGAGATCAGACATAATATCACTATAATCTGAGTGTTCATTTTTGGAAGTTGCTTTCGTTTCAGCACATCTAATTTGTAAACACTTCAACTGTATTAAATGATTACTTATAGATGGCTGTAAAAGACCGATCCTCAGGTGGTTGCTACTGACACCGCCTGGTATAGAGGTTCTGGATGGCAGGGAGCTCGGCCCCAGTGATGTACTGGGCCGTACTCACTACCCTCTGTAGCACCTTGCAGTCGGGTGCCTTGCAGTTGCCGTACCCAGCGGTGATGCAGCCAGTCAAGATGCTCTCGATGGTGTAGCTGTAGAACTTTTGGAGGAACTTTAAAATTGGATTTGATCCGGGGTGAATTGTACCAAGATACCACTTTTTTTTGACAAGCTATGCTTTCAAAACTTTAATGTTTACATAAATTCTGATTATTTCCCGGGATTCACAACATCCTGAAATATATGCAGATATCTTTGTTAGAAAGAATACTACATTTCCCTTGACAGAGTGACGCTGAATGTAAAACATTGCTCAATTTACCACACTCTCCCCTGTACGTTTTTCTTTTTGACTTTGGCAATTGTTCAAAGTAGTCATTGTGCATAGAGTTGTATGATTTGTTAAACTTTCAAATCAATGGTTTTTAGTTTGGCATACAATTGAAAGTAAAAAATCGGAGTCTCCGTGACCGTGGAATTGCCCACAGTGCACCCATAATGCACCATTTCAAATTGACCAGAAAATTGTCTCGATGGTTCTTTCTACCGAATGGTCTGACGACAATAGTTCCACTTTTTAATTCACTTAGAGTTTGACACAATAAGTAGTGACAAAATGTCCACGTCTTGATGGAAATTAGGTTTGACTATTTTGAGTCGGGATGACGTCTGAAATAAATATTTGAACCTAGGCACAGAGAGTAGCTAGAAACATCAATACACCCCTCTAAACAGAGTGCAGCGTCAGTCCCCCCCCCACCCCCCCCAAAAAAACCTTCTCATGTGACATGAGCAAGTGCTCAAGAGCATAACATTTGTACAACACCTTCAAATCCCTAATCTGACACAAAGGTTGTTCCTCTGCAATGCTTCAGTCTGGGTACTGACTGTACTCATTTATTATTTATCATTACAGGCAAGAGCAGCTGAAAAAGGTGCAATTTTCTCAGTCCTCTTTCTTTAGCTGACCTAAATTCAACCAAAGTATAACAGTTTTGCTTCAGCTTGAAAGCCCCTTCTCGAGACACCAGGCCTATTTTCAAAGCCATGGCGATAAGAGTTATGAACACGAGGTTTAAGAGAAGCCACGGTTGCTAGGGAAGCAACCACACTGATGTCCAACAGTGAAATAAATTATACAGATAGGAAAAGGTTACATAGCTTGACATGTTTTTTTATTGCAGATTGAAATAATTGAATGAATGAATGAAGACACTTTCTATTTTGAGAGGTGTGTGGTGCATGTCAGGTAAAGCTCTGATGACCTCACTATATCATCTGTTGGCGGTGTGCATAGCTAGTTATGTGAATAGAGGTTAATCACTGCATTGTCTCCCCATCCTTCCTCAAACCACACACACACACACACACACACACACACACACACACACACACACACACACACACACACACACACACACACACACGCACACACACGCACACACACGCACACACACGCACACACACACACTCTTCGTCATACTTCTGAAGTATTCATTTATACATTGCAGTGCTAAAATTATGTTTTGCGTGTAATATTTATTTCCTTTAGACACTGTATCAGTTGAATAATGGTTCAGGTAAATAGATGCTAGTGTGTAATTTAAATATCAGATTCCAAAAAATGACTAACATACCAATCAATAAATCAGTCAATCACCCAACGAACCCTCCAATCAGTCCGATGACATGATTGATAAATCAAGTCAATCAATCAATCAATCAATCAATCAACCAATCAGTCTGATGACACGACTCTAGCCAATCAGTGTTTGAGTTTCTACTGTATAATCTCCTGGTATTGGTTGGATTTGAGGAACCTCCTGTATGAATCTTTCTCCATGAGGGCAAAGACCTGTCTCTGGGCTAGGTCAAAGGTCATAGGAGTCAGTCGGCCCAAGTTCCTTACTGTTACGTCCTTGGTGATGTGGTCAATGTTCACCTGTTGGAGGCAGAGAGTCATCTGAGCATTAGAATCAAATTACTTGAGGGATAGTGCCTTTTATAATGAGAAGGTTTCAGTGTATCCTATGTTCCAGAGCTTGGGTGTATGTGACGTGTATTCGATATGTTAGATCAACAAGGACGTGACAAAATGTAGGTAAGTTGACCACAGAGTACAGTAAAGATAATGTACCTTTTCTAGATGCAGTAAATAGCATGACTTGTTTTAGAATAAGAAATTGCACTGTAATGAATATAACATGAAAATGTATAATAAAGTAATGTATCGTATCGATCATCATATCGTAACTCTTCTACAGTAAGACTACCTAATCTTACCATTGGACTATCCTTGACTGATTACTATGGTAATACCTCTCAAACAAACACAGTATTTGTGTAATGTTTGTACAGTCTAGCACCACTGTACTTTGTATAACCTCACGCAGTGGGCCAGGTGTGTAATACTATAGGTAATGTGTGTAAATACTAATTCCCTGGTCTGGCACATCAATTGAAGCTTTTCGTTTCGGTTCTTTACTCAGCAAACACACATCCTATTCATTACACGACCCAGTAAAAACCAATTCTCCCCCAAACACATCCTATTCATAACACGACCCAGTAAAAACAAAATCTCGCCCAAACACATCCTATTCATAACACGACCCAGTAAAAGCCAATTCTTCCCCAAACACAATGTCCTTGTGACACTTGAGACTGGCACGTGTTCAGTGACCAATATTTACCAGGCCAATATTGACAGAGTTTCAAAACTAAAGTCCTCATCTAATTTGGTGAATTGCGCTCGAGGATTGACATCATGCCCATTGTCATTTCATCCCTATGTCAATATATCAGAAACAGGGTTGTGTTCATTAGGGCACACAACAGAAAACTTCAAACGAGTGCTTCTTATTGGACAAGTCCAGATAGTCCTCCCTATTTCAGTCTATTTTCTTCAGTTTGGTGCCTAACGAACACAACCCTGGGGAAAAAAAGAATTATAACAAACCTCCCACTGGGCTCCGGTCTGTATAAACTCCTTATAAATCCTCTCAGCCTTGGCTGCCATTTTGCTTGTTTCTCTGGTCCTCTTGTAGTCCTCACAGGCTACCCAGAACTCAATGTTCTCCTCGCTGAACTCTGACCTCAGGAAGCCCCTGAAAGTAGCCAGGCCATCTGTTAGGGAGAGGAAGAGGAATACAGTAAACGTTATCTGATTTGAAGTTTACCAAGGTAGAGTCAATGATTAACTGCAACATAGTCTCATTAGAATATGTCAAAATACTGATATTTAACCATTGTATGACTGCTGAAACTTACAGCTGTTGGTCAGTACATTGTCCAGGGCCTTCCCCCACTGCCAAGCTTCCGCTCTTGATGGTCTTGAAAGAGACATATTTTATTATGTGTTGTATAAAGGATGTCCACAAAACAGAGATGTGTTTTTATGTTTGCATGTCTTGTTTTACCAGGTAAGTTGACTGAGAACACATTCTCATTTACAGCAATGGTCTGGGGAATAGCTACAGGGAGATGAATGAGCCAATTGGACGCTGGGGATGACTAAGTGGCCATGATTGTATGAGTGCCAGAATGGGAATTTAGCCAGGACCCCAGGTCAACACACTTACTCTTACGGTAAGTGCCATGGGATCTTTAGTGACCACAGAAAGTCAGGACATCTGTTTAACGTCCCATCCAAAAAACAGCACCCTACACAGGACAATGTCCCCAATCACTGCCCTGGGATATTTGTTTTAGACCAAAGGAAAGGGGGCCTCCTACTGATAGGAATGATGATGGTGTCTTAAGAATCGTTGACAGACATATTCTCCAACACCACTTCCAGCAGCATCTGGTCTCTCATCCAGGGACCGATCCTGATTAACTTCAGAGTCAAGTCAGCAGGTGTGTGTGAGCGTGTATGTTGAAATGTATGGCTGCGTTTCAATAGGCAGCCCAATTATGATATTTCTTCCACAAATTGGTATTTTGACCAATCACATCAGATCTTTTTCAGAGCAGCCAAATTTCGAAAGAATTCGGCTCCTTTTGTGTACAATTATTTGTGTTGCACCCTTTAAAACTTCTTGAGAATACAGGGGGTGCTGTTTCGCATTAGCATAATTGCCTCTACAGATTAAACTGCCTCTTATTCAATTATTGCTGTTACTATATGCATATAACCATATACCATTGGATAGAAAACAAGCTATGGTTTCTAAAACCGTTCCAATTTTGTCTCTGAGTGAAACACAGGTCATTTCACAGCACTTTCCCTGAGCCAGAAGAAGATTGCAAGATGTGTATGCTCGCTTCAACGCTCTGCCTATATATGGTCATGCCACCTATGACCCGAAACACACTTCATTCTTCTTCCACTGGGTGTCAGGAAGTTGTCAGAGGAGAAATTTTTTGTTTATCTTGTACTGACGTGAAATAAGACCTATTTCTTTAGCGTGACCGACAACTTCCGGTTTCCTGAGAAGCGCGTTTTATAGGTGCCATTGTCTTTTGTTATGCTGACGTTACAGATGAAAACTATCTCCGTCTCGAAGTTTGTTTGATACATGTGACCATATCACCGTAATGTATGTTTTTTCAATATAGTTTAATCAGATTATTAGAATTTTTTCGGGAGTTTTGCCGTGTTCCGTTCTTTGAGTTTTTTAACTTTGGACAGGGACCGTGCCAGTCGACCAGTACCCAGGCTAAATGAAGAGGGGAAGTTGCCATTGTGAATGGATTGAACGACTCATCAGGACTAAGGACACCTTGATCAACATTCTGATGAAAGATCAGCAATAGTAAGACCCAATTTACGATGATATTTCATATATCTGTCGTGCATGTGAACTGGTCGGGCGCGTCCAGCTGGTTCTGGCTGGCCTGGTTATGCTAATTTAGCGCTACATTTTGTTTTCGCTATAAAACATTTAAAAAATCTGAAATATTGTTTGGATTCACCAGATGTTGGGCTTTCAATGTCTGTACGCTGTGTATTTTTTCTGAAATGTTTTAAGACAAGTAATTAGTTATATAACGTTGGTCTCTGTAATTGTTCTAGCTGCATCAGCACTATATCAGATTGCAGCTGCAATGTAGAACTGTGATTTATACCTGAAAAATGCACATTTAAAAAAAAAAACTATGCTATACCATAAATATGTTATCAGACTGTCATCTTATGAATTTGTTTGTTGGTTAGTGGCTATCAATATCTTAGTTTAGCCGAATTGGTGATAGCACCTGATGGAGTAAGAAACTGTTGGAGTAAGAAAATGGTGTCTTTTGCTAACGTGTTTAGCTAATAGATTTACATATTGTGTCTTCCCTGTAAAACATTTAAAAAATCTGAAATGGTGGTTTTATTCACAAGATCTGTGTCTTTCATTGGGTGTCTTGGACTTGTGATTTAATGATATTTAGATGCTACTATTTAATTGTGACGCTATGCTAGCGATGCTAATCAGTGTGTGGGGGGGGGGGGTGCTCCCGGATCCGGGTTAGGTACTCTGTAGAGGTTTTAAATGACTCAGGCAAATCCTCTTCGCACCTTTAAATGACTCAGGCAAATCCTGTTCGCACCCTTTAAATGACTCAGGCAAATCCTCTTTGCACCTTTAAATGACTCAGGCAAATCCTGTTCGCACCTTTAAATGACTCAGGCAAATCCTCTTTGCACCTTTAAATGACTCAGGCAAATCCTCTTCGCACCTTTAAATGACTCAGCCAAATCCTGTTCGCACCCTTTAAATGACTCAGGCAAATCCTCTTCGCACCTTTAAATGACTCAGGCAAATCCTGTTCGCACCCTTTAAATGACTCAGGCAAATCCTGTTCGCACCCTTTAAATGACTCAGGCAAATCCTGTTCGCACCCTTTAAATGACTCAGGCAAATCCTGTTCGCACCTTTAAATGACTCGGCCAAATCCTGTTCGCACCTTTAAATGACTCAGGCAACTCCAGTTCGCACCCTTTAAATGACTCAGGCAAATCCTCTTCGCACCTTTAAATGACTCAGGCAAATCCTGTTCGCACCCTTTAAATGACTCAGGCAAATCCTGTTCGCACCCTTTAAATGACTCAGGCAAATCCTGTTCGCACCCTTTAAATGACTCAGGCAAATCCTCTTCGCACCCTCTAAATGACTCAGGCAAATCCTGTTCGCACCCTTTAAATGACTCAGGCAAATCCTGTTCGCACCCTTTAAATGACTCAGGCAAATCCTCTTCGCACCTTTAAATGACTCAGGCAAATCCTGTTTGCACCCTTTAAATGACTCAGGCAAATCCTGTTCGCACCTTTAAATGACTCAGGCAAATCCTGTTCGCACCTTTAAATGACTCAGGCAAATCCTGTTAGCACCCTTTAAATGACTCAGGCAAATCCTGTTCGCACCCTTTAAATGACTCAGGCAAATCTTGTTTGCACCCTTTAAATGACTCAGGCAAATCCTGTTCGCACCTTTAAATGACTCAGGCAAATCCTGTTCGCACCTTTAAATGACTCAGGCAAATCCTCTTTGCACCTTTAAATGACTCAGGCAAATCCTCTTCGCACCTTTAAATGACTCAGCCAAATCCTGTTCGCACCCTTTAAATGACTCAGGCAAATCCTCTTCGCACCTTTAAATGACTCAGGCAAATCCTGTTAGCACCCTTTAAATGACTCAGGCAAATCCTGTTCGCACCCTTTAAATGACTCAGGCAAATCCTGTTCGCACCCTTTAAATGACTCAGGCAAATCCTCTTCGCACCCTTTAAATGACTCAGGCAAATCCTGTTCGCACCCTTTAAATGACTCAGGCAAATCCTGTTCGTACCCTTTAAATGACTCAGGCAAATCCTGTTCGCACCCTTTAAATGACTCAGGCAAATCCTCTTCGCATCCTTTAAATGACTCAGGCAAATCCTGTTCGCACCTTTAAATGACTCAGGCAAATCCTGTTCGCACCTTTAAATGACTCAGGGAAATCCTGTTCGCACCTTTAAATGACTCAGCCAAATCCTGTTCGCACCCTTTAAATGACTCAGGCTGTCACGCCCTGGCCTTATTATTCTTTGTTTTCTTTATTATTTTAGTTAGGTCAGGGTGTGACATGGGGAATGTTTATGTTTTGTTGGTTTTGGGTGTTGTTTATGGTAAAGGGGTTGTGTATAGTATATGGGTTTGTGTGGAGTACATGTTTCTAGTGTTGTCTATGTATGTTTAGTTGTCTAGGAGAGTCTATGGTTACCTGAATGAGTTCCCAATTAGAGACAGCTGATTTCGGTTGTCTCTGATTGGGAGCCTTATTTAGGGTAGCCATAGGCTCTCATTGGTTGTGGGTAATTGTCTATGTAAGAACGTTAGTAGCCTGTATGTTTGTGCACAACGTTTGTAGCTTCACGGTCGTTTTGTTATTTTGTTGTTTTGTTAAAGTGTTTTTGTGTCGTGTTCATCTTCGTGTTAAAATAAAAGAAGATGGCATATTTTCCAACTGCTGCATTTTGGTCCGTTAATCCGCCACACGATCGTGACAGAATTACCCACCATAGGACCAAGCGGCATGGAAGGCGGCAACAGGACCTACCCACAAAGGATTTCTGGACATGGGAGGAGATACTGGATGGTAAGGGGCCGTGGGATCAACCTGGAGAATATCGCCTCCCTCGTGAAGAGCTGGAGGCAGCGAAAGCCGAGAGGAGGCGATATGAGGAGGCAGCACGGAGACAAGGCTGGAAGCCCGTGAGTACAACCCAAAAATTTCTTGGGGGGGGCCTTAAAGGGAGTGTGGCGAAGTCAGGTAGGAAACCTGCGCCTACTCCCTGTACTTACCGTGGAGAGCGAGAGTACGGGCAGACACCGTGTTACGCAGTAGAGCGCACGGTGTCTCCTGTACGCGTGCATAGCCCGGTTCGGTACATTTCAGCTCCACGTATCGGCCGGGCTAGACTGAGCGTTGAGCCATATGTCATGAAGCCGGCCCAACGCATCTGGTCACCAGTGCGTCTCCTCGGGCCGGCGTACATGGCACCAGCCTTACGCATGGTGTCCCCGGTTCGCCTACATAGGCCGGTGCGGGTTATTCCACCTCCCCGCACTGGTCAGGCGACGGGGAGCATAGAACCAGGTAAGGTTGGGCAGGCTCGGCGTTCAAGGGAGCCAGTACGCCTGCACGGTCCGGTATTTCCGGCGCCACCTCCCCGCCCCAATCCAGTACCACCAGTGCCTCCTCCACGCACTAGCTATATGGTGCGTGTCTCCAGCCCTTTACCACCAGTGTCTAAACCACGCACCAAGCCTCCTGTGTGTCCCCAGAGTCCTGTGCGTCCTGTTGCTGCTCCCCGCACTAGCCCTGAGATGCGTGTCCCCAGCCCGGTGCCACCAGTCCCGGCACCACGCACCAGGCCTACAGTGCGCCTCAGCCGGCAGGAGTCTGCCGTCTGCACAGCATTGACTGAACTGCTCGTCTCCCCAGCGCCATCTGAGCCATCCGTCTCCCCAGCGCCATCTGAGCCATCCGTCTCCCCAGCGCCATCTGAGCCATCCGTCTGCAATGAGCCTGCAAAGCCGCCCGTCTGCCATGAGCCTGCAAAGCCGCCCGTCTGCCATGAGCCCACTGAGCCGTCCGCCAGACAGGAGCCGCTAGAGCCGCCAGCCAGACAGGAGCCGCTAGAGCCGTCCGTCAGACAGGATCTGCCAGAGCCGCCAACCAGACAGGATCTGCCAGAGCCGCCAACCAGACAGGATCTGCCAGAGCCGCCAACCAGACAGGAGCAGCCAGATCAGTCAGCCAGCCATGAGCAGCCAGATCCGTCAGCTAGCCATGAGCAGCCAGATCCGTCAGCTAGCCATGAGCAGCCAGATCCGTCAGCCAGCCATGAGCAGCCAGATCCGTCAGCCAGCCATGAGCAGCCAGATCAGTTAGCCAGCCATGAGCAGCCAGATCCGTTAGCCAGCCATGAGCAGCCAGATCTGTCAGCCAGCCATGGGCCGTCCCTCAGTCCGGAGCTGCAGTCCCTCAGTCCGGAGCTGCAGTCCCTCAGTCCGGAGCTGCCATTCCTCAGTCCGGAGCTGCCCCTTACCCTGGAGCTGCCCCTTCCCCTGGTGCTGCCCCTTATCCTGGTGCTGCCCCTTACCCTGGTGCTGCCCCTTACCCTGGTGCTGCCCCTTACCCTGGTACTGCCCCTGACCCTAGTACTGCCCCTGACCCTGGTACTGCCTCTTACCCTGGTACTGCCCCTTAGTCCGGAACTGCCCCTGAATGCAATGGGGTTAAGGTGGAGGGGGGTCGTTTGGAGGAAGCCTAGGAGGGGTTTAGGTACTGTGGTGACGTGGGGACTACGACCAGAGCCGGAGCCGCCACCGTGGAGGGGAGCCCACCCAGACCCTCCCCTAGACTGTGTATGGTGCGCCCGGAGTTCGCGCCTCAAGGGGGGGGTTATGTCACGCCCTGGCCTTATTATTCTTTGTTTTCTTTATTATTTTAGTTAGGTCAGGGTGTGACATGGGGAATGTTTATGTTTTGTTGGTTTTGGGTGTTGTTTATGGTAAAGGGGTTGTGTATAGTATATGGGTTTGTGTGGAGTACATGTTTCTAGTGTTGTCTATGTATGTTTAGTTGTCTAGGAGAGTCTATGGTTACCTGAATGAGTTCCCAATTAGAGACAGCTGATTTCGGTTGTCTCTGATTGGGAGCCTTATTTAGGGTAGCCATAGGCTCTCATTGGTTGTGGGTAATTGTCTATGTAAGAACGTTAGTAGCCTGTATGTTTGTGCACAACGTTTGTAGCTTCACGGTCGTTTTGTTATTTTGTTGTTTTGTTAAAGTGTTTTTGTGTCGTGTTCATCTTCGTGTTAAAATAAAAGAAGATGGCATATTTTCCAACTGCTGCATTTTGGTCCGTTAATCCGCCACACGATCGTGACACAGGCAAATCCTGTTCGCACCCTTTAAATGACTCAGGCAAATCCTCTTCGCACCTTTAAATGACTCAGGCAAATCCTGTTCGCACCCTTTAAATGACTCAGGCAAATCCTGTTCGCACCCTTTAAATGACTCAGGCAAATCCTGTTCGCACCCTTTAAATGACTCAGGCACATCCTCTTCGCACCCTTTAAATGACTCAGGCAAATCCTGTTCGCACCCTTTAAATGACTCAGGCAAATCCTGTTCGCACCCTTTAAATGACTCAGGCAAATCCTCTTCGCACCTTTAAATGACTCAGGCAAATCCTGTTTGCACCCTTTAAATGACTCAGGCAAATCCTGTTCGCACCTTTAAATGACTCAGGCAAATCCTGTTCGCACCTTTAAAATACTCAGGCAAATCCTGTTCGCACCCTTTAAATGACTCAGGCAAATCCTGTTCGCACCCTTTAAATGACTCAGGCAAATCCTGTTTGCACCCTTTAAATGACTCAGGCAAATCCTGTTCGCACCTTTAAATGACTCAGGCAAATCCTGTTCGCACCCTTTAAATGACTCAGGCAAATCCTGTTTGCACCCTTTAAATGACTCAGGCAAATCCTGTTCGCACCCTTTAAATGACTCAGGCAAATCCTGTTCGCACCTTTAAATGACTCAGGCAAATCCTGTTCATCCTCATTTTTGGCAACTTAAATTAAGGCTTGGTTGAAAGCAAAATGTATTTTTTTATTAGTTTAGTTTTTTGTCATATACGTTCTTAAAGAGACAGTGTACAGTTTCCAAAGTAATGTATCACAATGGAAAATGTGCTTTTTCATAATGTAGAAACATAACACTGCAGAACATGAATTTGTAAATATAATGACAGGTATTTCATTCAACATTTGAGCTTTTACAATAATAATTGTCTCTCTAGGGTTGGGTCGTGTGGGTAAATGATTTCACATAATTGGTGAAACTGCCTTGTCCGTTTATGATATTATAATAACAAAGAAATAACTGCAAACAACAAACCACTCGGACATCATTTTCCACTCGGACATCATTTTCCACTCGGACATCATTTTCCACTCGGACATCATTTTCCACTCGGACATCATTTTCCACTCGGACATCATTTTCCACTCGGACATCATTGCACACGTCATTGAACAGCAGAATATGTACGGCAGATTTTTTACCATGCTTACCGCGCTCCTCTCTTCCATTTCTCCTCCGCTACATCAACAAAACAAAAACAATAACAAAGGCGCTGGGGGCGAACATGGCGCTGTTTCCCAAAATACGGATTAGATCTTAATGCCATGAACTGCAATAACAAGTACAGAAGACTTCTATAACAAACATAATATTCTGCTACTGTTGTATTCTCCACTGATGTGCGCTCAAAGTGCATCTCTTTAGTTTGACTCAGAATTTACCAATCTTTGCAAACGTAACTGTATTACTGTCACCATGACGATGTACAATTGCCATTTGGCAAATCGGACCATAATTATATCCTCCTTAGCAGATGCTAAGCTGCAGGACTGTTTTGCTAGCACAGACTGGAATATGTTCCGCGATTCCTCCGATGGCATTGAGGAGTACACCACATCAGTCATTGGCTTCATCAATAAGTTCATCGATGACGTCGTCCCCACAGTGACCATACGTACATACCCAAACCAGAAGCCATGGATTCAAGGAGCGGGACTCTAACCCAGAAGCTTATAAGAAATCCTGCTATGCCCTCCGACGAACCATCAAACAGGCAAAGCGTCAATACAGGACTAAGATCGAATCTATGGAGATTGCATGGCTGTGTTCTCAATTTTATACACCTGTCAGCAACGGGTGTGGCTATAATAGCCGAATTCAATAATTTGAAGGGGTGTCCACATACTTTTGTGTATATATAGTGTATTAACATCATGTTGGCAAAAACATTTTAAGCTTCAATATCAGAATAACAATCTGCAAAGTGAAGATGTCATAGAACATCAAAAAGTAAACATTTCTGGAGACACCTAATTTCTGGAGACACCTTGCTGTTTTGGGTCACATTTGCTATCAAAGAGTGGTGCGGTTGCTAATTAATTGTAAGTGAATTGATTTGCTCCAAAGCCAAAATGCTTTTGCCAGACGTCTCATCCTGAATTCAATTTCGCTGCTCTATCGATCGCTCCATACATCATTGTGGAGAAGAGAAGTTAGTGGGCATGATGTTTGGCCAGAGGGATGTGGATGGGTAGACAGGCAAAAGATGCTTAGCTAGCCACCTAAAGTTATTTACAATTAGTTACCAAAGTTTTCTACACTCTTTCGCTAGCTATCGTAAAGCTGTCGTCCCGTCTCCAAATATGAGGAGGTGCCTCCAGTTGTGTTTACATTTTATCATTGTGACCAGGGGTAAAAGTTAGCTGGTACTGAGTCACAGAAAAATACATATTGGGGGTATGCCACACTGGTAAAACATGAGCCTATCAGAATAATTACAATTATTGCAAAAAAAAAGATGTCAAAAAATGTAGGCTATCACACCATCATTTATAATTTCTGTCTTTCAGAGGCATGAAAAAAAATAGCAAATAGACTTAAAAATGTTGCTCTAGAATGCGGTGTGATTCAATTTTGAACACTGACATTTTGCATGAGGCAGAGATGACTGGCTGAAAATGGCGGGTGTACAGTGCACTGTTTGGAATTATTTTAGAGTGGACAAAAGTGTGCAGTTAAATGCTGACCACACCGATCAGGTAAAATAACAACCTGATGTTGATATGTATGCAGTACAATTAGTACACAGTATGTAAGAAATATAGGCAAGACAGATATCGAACATGGCCAATGACTTATTCTGAAAGTTTCTCCATTACCTGGCATGCTTCGGAGGCGTCTCCAGACATCTCTCAGGTTTCTTCTGAAGAGGGATGACCTTCTCAGGTTTCTTCTGAAAGGGGATGACATCCTCAGTGTGTTCATGGTCTGGCCTCTGGAGCAGGGTACCAAACTTCACCTTGATATGTTTAGCTCTAGAAGAAGACGGAGAATGTGACAATCTGGCATACCATCCACTCAAAGAGTCATTTATTGTCTGACGTTTGAATCAGAATCACTAAGATCAGTCTTAGTAAGCAGATTCTCAACACAAAAAAAATATTCTAAAAAGTGAATAGGGAACATTTGAAAAGAACACATATACTGTATATTTCCAGGCAAACATTATGAGTCAGGAGAACAAGTGTTAAAGATTTAAACAAGTGTTAAACAACAAGTGTTAAAAAAGTGATTTTAAAAACGGTGATAGAGCACCATGTAAAGCAAACGCACTGCAGAGAAGCAAAAACCTACATAGAATGAACAAATAATCAATCAAACAGAGCCCTAAGATTAAACTGTTGTATCGGAAAGAGATGGAGTATGTATTTACATAGCCTACAAGGTGAACATTCATTCAGAATATATACTATCTGGACAGAATGCTCATATAAAACTGCACTCACCTCTCAAGACATGTTTGCTGTAAGACTGCAAACCCTTTACACATTCTCTAAGCCTAACCCTATTAGCTTGTCTGTAGAATCACTCTGTGAAAAGGTCTGTCCTCAAGTTCTGCTGTCGCCTACAAGAATGTAATGCTATATAGAGACAGCTTATTGGCCAAGGGCCTAAAGAAGAGGAGACGGGCCAGCCAATCAGACAGTGTGTTGGAAGTCAAGCTGAAGGTTCACAGAGTTAGAGAGAAGAGACATCTGTGTGGCTCATGTTGATATCACATTAGTTATATCCCAAAGGACATGAACCCATGTAGGGGGTCATTCACCCTCTGGGATCTGGCCACGCAATATGTCACAAAATCCTTTAAAAACATAACTTGCCCTGATTTAGTGTTGTACGTTTTATTAAAACACGTTAACTATGAGATGTTCACAAAGATATTTCATTTTCATGTCCACCCTTGTCGTAAACACAAAACTGCATGACATATATTTCAACTGAATTTAACCCTTCCCTCAATGCTACAGACAACCCTTCCCTCAATGTTACAGCCAACCCTTCCATCAATGTTACAGCCAACCCTTCCCTCAATGTTACAGCCAACCCTTCCCTCACTGCTACAGCCAACCCTTCCATCAATGTTACAGCCAACCCTTCCCTCACTGCTACAGCCAACCCTTCCCTCAATGCTACAGCCAACCCTTCCCTCAATGCTACAGCCAACCCTTCCCTCACTGCTACAGCCAACCCTTCCTTCACTACTACAGCCAACCCTTCCCTCACTGCTACAGCCAACACTTCCATCAATGCTACAACCAACCCTTCTTTCAATGCTACAGGAACCCTTCCCTCAATGCTAAAGGAACCGTTCCTTCACTGCTACAGCCAACCCTTCCCTCACTGCTACAGCCAACCCTTCCCTTACTGCTACAGCCAACCCTTCCTTCACTGCTACAGCCAACCCTTAATTTTCACGTGAGTACAGTGAAATGCCTTTATTGCAGCTCTAACCCCAACAACGCAGCAATCAATATCAATGTAGCCCTAAAAACAAGATAGAACAAAAATAAGAATAGGAAATAAGAAGAACACAAGACAGTAAGAAGTTATATACAGGGTCAGTTCCAATTGCATATGTACAATGAGGTAGATATGTATAGGGGTAAGGTGACTAGGCATCAGAATATATGATAAACAGAGTAGCAGCAGTGTATTATGATTGTTTTTGAGTGTGTAGAGTAAGTATAAATGTGTGTGCATGTTGTGTCTTTCATATGAATATTTCAAGTATATTATGAGTATTATTTTGAACATGTATTTCAAGGATAGTCCAACACATTTCCAGGACCTGACTACCTTCTGGAACCTATGCTCATTCCAGTAAGTCAATTTAAGCCTTGGGGGGGGGGGGGGGGGCAGCAATCACCCTCCAAAAGTAAATGTCATACTGTGAGTAATGTGAACATAATTACAATCAGACGCCAGAGCAGAGGCAACCAGCGCTACATATTCAGTAATGAGGCAAACATTAAACATTGATTATCCCTTTTGATAGGGACTGTTTATTGCAAAACACAGACTTTTCTTACAATCGGCTTGGTTCCCCTAGTAACCTGGTTTTCCATGATGGGTCTGTATTTTCAACAGCTCTTCCCACATCAAATACATCATTTTTTTTCTTAAAGGGAAGGGTGAAATCATGAAGCATCACTTGTAAGCCAGCTATGTATTAAACATGTCCAGTGTGTCTGATTTGTACCGATCAAGCCCTTACTATAATGGCTTGTTACTCTTTTGTTCCGTGTACCTGCTTCAGATTTACTGGCAACTCCTCAAAGTCCACGATGCGTAACACTTTATTTTAAAGGACCCTTATAAAACCTTTATAAGGCTTTTATAGATTGTGTTCACAATTTATTAATCATTACTCCCACATTTATAAACCATTTACTAATCATTATTAAAAGTATTTTTGAAGTCCCTAATCTAAAGTGATCGCTATATATATACTTTATAAATGTTATGAGTGACCAGTGTATTTTCTCACAAAAAAATGGGCATGCAATTGGTAGACATTCCATCTGTACCTGGTAAAAGAATACGCACATAACACAGGATGTTTATCTATCTATCTATCTATCTATCTATCTGTCTATCTGTCTATCTGTCTATCTATCTATCTATCTATCTATCTATCTATCTATCTATCTGTCTATCTGTCTATCTGTCTATCTGTCTGTCTGTCTGTCTGTCTGTCTGTCTGTCTGTCTGTCTGTCTGTCTGTCTGTCTGTGGATTTGAAACCATTTCATCAAATAAAATCTTAAGTCAATGTTCCAACACAGTTTGGATTTTTCTTCAAATAAATCAAAATCAAATAAAATCCATTTGGTCCGCTATGTCTCAGTGAATTGGTCTAACGTTGGATGTTTTTCATGAGTAAGCTTTTATTTTGAAATCTCAGAAATCACAGTCTTGGCAGCTGATCTCTCTGTGGTTTATTTATTTCTCACAGGTCCCCAAAGGGATGTCTTCTCCCACAATGCCCACACAGTATCAGAAGAAGAAGGCGAGATAGAATGGAGATGGTCTTTTTTAATGCTAAGTAATGTTTATCAGGGAATCAGTAGAAATCAGATCTATACGATTCTGTACAGAGAACTCATGTTTTCTTGACCAGGAAAAACTCCTATCCCCATAGCCCGAGGACTCTCTCTAAACCTCCAACATGGGCCCAGAGTTTTACTTGGTCCGGTCACGTGGTCAGGGAAACACTCCTGGCTCTACCCATGAAGCTCCAAGAAACGGTTTCGTAAACAATTCCAAATTGGACCATGAATCCTTCACATTTCGAGGCTATTCACAGCTTAGTGCTGAGAATGGTGCTAACGTGGAAAACCAATCCAAGAATAAAACTCGGAAGAAAAATGTGAAATAGTCACTTATTTAGAAACGGATCATAAACGGTTTACGTAGTTGCAGTGAACTAGTATTGAAAAGTGCATTTCTTTCCCATCCATCTCACCACAATGAGGCAGAGAGTTAGAGTAGGCTACTCAAAGGAATCACTATTACTACTGTATTACTGTTACCCTGGAAAGACATAGCTGACTTCTCTCCAGAGTAGTGGTAACGAGTTTAACACTGTAAGAGGGAGGTTCTTCCAGTAGCTGAAATCAGTCACTATTCCCTTGGGGATGGCGTAGTGAGTGATACATCCTCTTGGTCACAATAAGAGGGACACTAAGGGCAGTGTTTGATAAATGGTGGTCTGAGACCCACAAGTGAGTCAGGGCTACTTCCTTCTGGTCTATGTCTGACTAAGGACAATTATGTTAGACACGTGGTTTAGAGTATCTGCTGAATGGGTTGAAGGTCATTAGAATGGCCCTCAGCCTAGGTGGATCTTCGTGGAAATACATTTGGGGAACTTTCTAGTAGGGGATTTTTTTGTATTTATTAGGATCCCCAATTAGCTGCTGCCGGGCAGCAGCAACTCTTCCTGGGGTCCAAACATGAAACAACATAAATAAAATACATCACTATACATAGCACTACATTTACATTACATTTAGCCACTCAGCAGACGCTCCCATCCAGAGCAACCCACAGCGAGTGCCTTCATCTGGAGATAGCCATGCAAGACATCCACATATTAAAGTCATATCCTAACCATGTATCCCATACATAATACTAGGGCCGGTCGACATGGCAAAATTTCATATCACAGTATTTTAAAGAAATTGGACAGTATGACTGCATTTGGTTTTTTTAATAAAGAAGTGCTACATTTGCTTTATGAGTAGTGTGTGACCATACGGTGGCAACACATACATTCTAAGTGATTTCAATGGGTCAACCCTTCAGAAAATGCAGCATTTTCATAAATTTCTGCATTTCCTGCACTCGTTTGAGATCATTTCCACACTGCCACTTATGGCTGCACAATATAGGCAAACAATCTAAGACAATTTTTTTACCAAATGTTGCAACTGTGATTTGACTTGCAATTTAGAGCAAAAGACTTGGGTGAACTGTCAGAATCATGGAAATATAATGAATATTCTAATTCTATAGTTAGAATATAATAGTGGACAATTTGAATACAGTGTTGTTTGACATGACAACGAATGAAAATGCCAGGGTGGAGTTACTGTGACAGGGTAGGGACCAAAGTGTTGATCAGTGTTTCCGTGGGGACCCTATAATCTTTGCGTACATTAAATGTTTTCTCTTAGCTACTTCATGTAGATAACATATTCATACTTCATGTATGCCTCTTTGATTTAGAAGATACTGTTGCACAAAAAACATGCTGATTTAGGTCTACACCATCACTGGTATTATCAGGCTGTATAGCTAATTACGTTTGCTCTGACTCAGTACGTTTGCTCTGACTCAGTACTAGCAATTAGCATTATCGGCTAACACGATTTAGGACCAACTTGCTAAGAAAAGACAATCTAGCTGTTTGCAGATGTAAGAAACAGAAACTACAAATAGTGTAATTATAGAACGCTAGTGGATCTCTATTAACAAGCAAAGTGGAAACAGCATCGTTGTCATCAACTGTGTTGCATGTGCTGCATGACCATGTAGAATGAACGCAAGAGTCTCGGGGTCGAGGAACAACAAACGCGCTCCTTGAGTAACAGCGGGTGGTGCCAGGTTTGTGTAGAAAGTCGCATGGAGAGAGAGAGAGCGGAAAGAGATGACTCAAGTAGCAAAGTAAACTATAAAAATGGACATTACACACAGTGTATCACATTTAACAAACCAAACATTCAAATACCCTTATAGAAAAACTCAGACCGGTCCGTGCATCAATACCGGTATATTGTAAAATACGGGTATACTGCTCAGCCCTACATAATACAATACAAAATACATAAAACTGTCTGTCTCTTCACAGTCCCCGTCGTGCCATAAGGTGCTCTTTTATCTGGTTTTATTGCTATGTTGATTTACCAGGGGTGGCAAAGAGTTCCATTTAGTCATGGTTCCGTTGAATGCTGTGAGCTTCCCAGCCTCTGTTGTGGACCCGAGGACAGTGAAGAGACCAGTGGTTACATGTCTTGTGTGATACCGATGAATGTCTGAACAGCTTGAACAGACAGTCGTTACCTTTAACACATCAACATCTCACACAAAGACCTATAGTGATGCAATCAATCACCCCTCCCACTTTGAGCCAGGAGAGATTGACATGCATGTTACTGACATTCGCCCTCAGTGTACATTTAAGTGCAAAACGTGCTGCTCTGTTTTGGACCAACTGCAATTTGTCTATGCCCTTCTTTGCCGCACCTGACTACACAACTGGACAGTAGTCCAGGTGAGACAAAACTAGGACCTGTCTGGTTGACTGGGATATCAAGAAAGCAAAGCAACACCTTATCATGGACAGACCTTTTCCCATTTTAGTAACCATTGAGCTTATATGTTTTTTTCAATTTCACCTTTATTTAACCAGGTAGGCTAGTTGAGAACAAGTTCTCATTTGCAACTGTGACCTGGCCAAGATAAAGCATAGCAATTCGACGCATACAACAACACAGAGTTACACATGGAATAAACAAAACATACAGTCAGTAATACAGTAGAACAAAAGAAAACAAAAAGTCTATATACAGTGACTGCAAATAAGGGAAGATAAGGGAGTTAAGGCAATAAATAGGTCAAGGTGGCGAAGAAATTACAATATAGTAATTAAAACACTGGAATGGTATATGTGCAGAAGATGAATGTGCAAGTAGAGATACTGGGGTGCAAAGGAGCAAGATAAAGAAATAAATACCGTATGGGGATGAGGTAGGTAGATAGATGGGCTAATTACAGGTGGGCTATGTACAGGTGCAGTGATCTGTGAGCTGCTCTGACAGCTGGTGCTTAAAGCTAGTGAGGGAGATATGAGTCTCCAGTTTTGACCATTATAGCTGGCTATCTAGGGTGGCACCCAGCAGTTAAGTCTCTTCAACTTGCTCAATTAAACACATTATTTAATAATAGATCCAGTTGAGATGAGGTTTAGGGTTGAGTGAGTGATTTGTCCAAAAAATGATGCTTTTAGAATGTCAAGGCCTTTGACCAAGACACAGTAGCTGTAATCAGTCAACCAAGATGAACGCTAAACATACTGTTTGACCCTCATACTAGCTAAATATGGGTTTTCCCTGTAACATCAAGTGAGAGGAACCATTTAATCAATCAATCATTTTTTCATTGGAATACTATGAACTGTAAACATACTAGTGTTGCACGGTACACCGACACTTCTGTACTTTTCCCATACTAGAACAAGACAAAGGGTTCTGCACGAGAATGTGTCTCACGTTGTCCACTAATTCAGAGAGGACCAAGTCTGTCTGTCAGCGCAGCCGATGTCTCGATAGAGCGGGTGCACCCTGGCTGTCTGCTCCACTTCCTCATTGCTAGCTCTAGTCTGCCATGAGGAACCACCAAACTACCTGGGAGTCTGGGCTGCATCGCCACTTATGCTGCACAGAAGTTAACACACTTTAATAATGTAACACGGCTGTAGAAATGTTGCAACTGATAATTAGTGTTCCCAAAACAATGTCCAGTACAGGCTCGAACACTAGCCTAAAATGCAAGAAGATACCGGTAGCTTCCACCTTGTAGGCTAATTTCCTTGCTAGCTTACAGCGGAAGCCAACATCAATTCACTACCCCAGTAGCTTATTTGTGATGATGCAAACCATAATGCAAAAATATTGCTGATTGTCACGAAAAACGCTATTCATTCACTTCGTCTCCCCCGACTCGACTAGTGTCTCTCTCAGTCAAGAGATCATCTTTGCTCGAGTCTCGAACAGACTTTGTGTGTGAATGACATCATGGGTCTTAAAGAGTCAGCGCACACTTAAAAAAAGAAGAGATTGCTTCTTTGCAAATGTTAATCAGTAAAATAAAATAAGTCCCAAATGGAAGGTAAACAGATTGTTTTTCATCTGTACCTGTCACGCCCCGGCCTTAGTATTCTTTGTTTTCTTTATTATTTTAGTTAGGTCAGGGTGTGACATGGGGAATGTTTGTGTTTTGTCGGTTTTGGGTGGTTATATGGTAAAGGGGGTGTTGGGTGTAGTGTATGGGTTTGTGTTGAGTGAATGTGTCTAGCTGTGTCTATGGTTGAGTGTAGGTTCTAGGAAGGTCTATGGTTGCCTGAATTGGGTCTCAATTAGAGACAGCTGGTTATTGTTGTCTCTGATTGGGAGCCATATTTAAGGCAACCATAGGCTTTAGCTGTTTGTGGGGAATTGTCTATGTCGAAGTGTTTTGTGTCAGCACTGATGTTTGTATAGCTTCACGGTCGTTTGTTGTTTTGTTTTTTCCTTCTTTAAAATAAAAGAAGATGTACTTTCCACGCGCTGCGCCTTGGTCCTCTCTCAGTCCCGTTGACGATAGTGACAGTACCCTTGTGAAATCAGCCAAAACAATCTCAACAACTCAATGTATGCACACAGTCCTATTGAATATGCATTCACCTGTATTGTGAATAGGTCTCGGCTACATCTTGATTTACCCAGTTTAAAAATAGAGACTTACCATTAAAATAAAGGATTACCGAGTGCTTAATGTGTAAATTGGGAGGAGCCGGAACAAAAAGTGTGCGCGAGAGTGGGATGACCTGGCAAGTTCTGAGGTAGTGGAACGCATAACGAATACAGCCTTTATACTAAAGCATTTCATTACATTTGCATAGAGGCACAGAGCAGTAGAGTAGAGGCACAGAGCAGTAGAGTAGAGGCACAGAGCAGTAGCATAGAGGCACAGAGCAGTAGAATAGAGGCACAGAGCAGTAGAGTAGAGGCACAGAGTAGTAGCATAGAGGCACAGAACAGTAGAGTAGAGGCACAGAGCAGTAGAGTAGAGGCACAGAGCAGTAGCATAGAGGCACAGAGCAGTAGAATAGAGGCACAGAGCAGTAGAGTAGAGGCACAGAGCAGTAGCATAGAGGCACAGAGCAGTAGCATAGAGGCACAGAGTAGTAGAGTAGAGGCACAGAGCAGTAGAGTAGAGGCACAGAGCAGTAGAGTAGAGGCACAGAGCAGTAGAGTAGAGGCACAGAGCAGTAGAGTAGAGGCACAGAGCAGTAGAGTAGAGGCACAGAGTAGTAGCATAGAGGCACAGAGCAGTAGAGTAGAGGCACAGAGCAGTAGAGTAGAGGCACAGAGCAGTAGAGTAGAGGCACAGAGTAGTAGCATAGAGGCACAGAGCAGTAGAGTAGAGGCACAGAGCAGTAGAGTAGAGGCACAGAGCAGTAGAGTAGAGGCACAGAGTAGTAGCATAGAGGCACAGAGCAGTAGAGTAGAGGCACAGAGCAGTAGAGTAGAGGCACAGAGCAGTAGAGTAGAGGCACAGAGTAGTAGCATAGAGGCACAGAGCAGTAGAGTAGAGGCACAGAGCAGTAGAGTAGAGGCACAGAGCAGTAGAGTAGAGGCACAGAGCAGTAGAGTAGAGGCACAGAGCAGTAGAGTAGAGGCACAGAGCAGTAGAGTAGAGGCACAGAGCAGTAGAGTAGAGGCACAGAGTAGTAGCATAGAGGCACAGAGCAGTAGAGTAGAGGCACAGAGCAGTAGAGTAGAGGCACAGAGCAGTAGAGTAGAGGCACAGAGCAGTAGAGTAGAGGCACAGAGCAGTAGCATAGAGGCACAGAGCAGTAGCATAGAGGCACAGAGCAGTAGCATAGAGGCACAGAGCAGTAGAGTAGAGGCACAGAGCAGTAGAGTAGAGGCACAGAGCAGTAGAGTAGAGGCTCAGAACAGTAGAGTAGAGGCACAGAGCAGTAGAGTAGAGGCTCAGAAAAGTAGAGTAGAGGCACAGAGCAGTAGAGTAGAGGCACAGAGTAGTAGCATAGAGGCACAGAGCAGTAGAGTAGAGGCACAGAGCAGTAGCATAGAGGCACAGAGCAGTAGCATAGAGGCACAGAGCAGTAGAGTAGAGGCACAGAGCAGTAGAGTAGAGGCACAGAGCAGTAGAGTAGAGGCACAGAGCAGTAGAGTAGAGGCACAGAGTAGTAGCATAGAGGCACAGAGCAGTAGAGTAGAGGCACAGAGTAGTAGCATAGAGGCACAGAGCAGTAGAGTAGAGGCACAGAGCAGTAGAGTAGAGGCACAGAGTAGTAGCATAGAGGCACAGAGCAGTAGCATAGAGGCACAGAGCAGTAGAGTAGAGGCACAGAGCAGTAGAGTAGAGGCACAGAGCAGTAGCATAGAGGCACAGAACAGTAGCATAGAGGCACAGAGCAGTAGAGTAGAGGCACAGAGCAGTAGAGTAGAGGAACAGAGCAGTAGAGTAGAGGCACAGAGCAGTAGCATAGAGGCACAGAGCAGTAGAGTAGAGGCACAGAGCAGTAGCATAGAGGCACAGAGCAGTAGAGTAGAGGCTCAGAACAGTAGAGTAGAGGCTCAGAACAGTAGAGTAGAGGCACAGAACAGTAGAGTAGAGGCTCAGAACAGTAGAGTAGAGGCACAGAACAGTAGAGTAGAGGCACAGAACAGTAGAGTAGAGGCACAGAACAGTAGAGTAGAGGCACAGAACAGTAGAGTAGAGGCACAGAACAGTAGAGTAGAGGCACAGAGTAGTAGCATAGAGGCACAGAGCAGTAGTATAGAGGCACAGAGCAGTAGCATAGAGGCACAGAGCAGTAGCATAGAGGCACAGAGCAGTAGAGTAGAGGCACAGAGCAGTAGCATAGAGGCACAGAGCAGTAGAGTAGAGGCACAGAGCAGTAGAGTAGAGGCACAGAGCAGTAGAGTAGAGGCACAGAGCAGCAGAGTAGAGGCACAGAGCAGTAGCGTAGAGGCACAGAGCAGTAGCGTAGAGGCACAGAGCAGTAGAGTAGAGGCACAGAGCAGTAGCATAGAGGCACAGAGCAGTAGAGTAGAGGCACAGAGCAGCAGAGTAGAGGCACAGAGCAGCAGAGTAGAGGCACAGAGTAGTAGCATAGAGGCACAGAGCAGTAGCATAGAGGCACAGAGCAGTAGAGTAGAGGCACAGAGCAGTAGAGTAGAGGCACAGAGCAGTAGCATAGAGGCACAGAGCAGTAGAGTAGAGGCACAGAGCAGTAGAGTAGAGGCACAGCGTAGTAGAGTAGAGGCACAGAGCAGTAGAGTAGAGGCACAGAGCAGTAGAGTAGAGGCACAGAGCAGTAGAGTAGAGGCACAGAGCAGTAGAGTAGAGTTACAGAGCAGTAGAGTAGAGGCACAGAGCAGTAGAGTAGAGGCACAGAGCAGTAGAGTAGAGGCACAGAGAAGTAGCATAGAGGCACAGAGCAGTAGAGTAGAGGCACAGAGTAGTAGCATAGAGGCACAGAGCAGTAGCGTAGAGGCACAGAGCAGTAGAGTAGAGGCACAGAGCAGTAGAGTAGAGGCACAGAACAGTAGAGTAGAGGCACAGAACAGTAGAGTAGAGGCTCAGAACAGTAGAGTAGAGGCACAGAACAGTAGAGTAGAGGCACAGAACAGTAGAGTAGAGGCACAGAACAGTAGAGTAGAGGCACAGAGCAGTAGCATAGAGGCACAGAGCAGTAGCATAGAGGCACAGAGCAGTAGCATAGAGGCACAGAGCAGTAGCATAGAGGCACAGAGCAGTAGCATAGAGGCACAGAGCAGTAGAGTAGAGGCACAGAGTAGTAGCATAGAGGCACAGAGCAGTAGCATAGAGGCACAGAGCAGTAGCATAGAGGCACAGAGCAGTAGCATAGAGGCACAGAGCAGTAGAGTAGAGGCACAGAGCAGTAGAGTAGAGGCACAGAGCAGTAGAGTAGAGGCACAGAGCAGTAGCATAGAGGCACAGAGCAGTAGCATAGAGGCACAGAGCAGTAGCATAGAGGCACAGAGCAGTAGCGTAGAGGCACAGAGCAGTAGAGTAGAGGCACAGAGCAGTAGAGTAGAGGCACAGAGCAGTAGAGTAGAGGCACAGAGCAGTAGCATAGAGGCACAGAGCAGTAGCATAGAGAAACAGAGCAGTAGAGTAGAGGCACATAGCAGTAGCACAGAGGCACAGAGCAGTAGAGTAGAGGCACAGAGCAGTAGCATAGAGGCTCAGAGTAGTAGCATAGAGGCACAGAGCAGTAGAGTAGAGGCACAGAGCAGTAGCATAGAGGCACAGAGCAGTAGAGTAGAGGCACAGAGCAGTAGCATAGAGGCACAGAGCAGTAGAGTAGAGGCACAGAACAGTAGAGTAGAGGCACAGAACAGTAGAGTAGAGGCTCAGAACAGTAGAGTAGAGGCACAGCACAGTAGAGTAGAGGCACAGAGTAGTAGCATAGAGGCACAGAGCAGTAGAGTAGAGGCACAGAGCAGTAGAGTAGAGGCACAGAGTAGTAGCATAGAGGCACAGAGCAGTAGCATAGAGGCACAGAGCAGTAGAGTAGAGGCACAGAGCAGTAGAGTAGAGGCACAGAGCAGTAGAGTAGAGGTACAGAGTAGTAGCATAGAGGCACAGAGCAGTAGCATAGAGGCACAGAGCAGTAGAGTAGAGGCACAGAGCAGTAGAGTAGAGGCACAGAGTAGTAGCATAGAGGCACAGAGCAGTAGCATAGAGGCACAGAGCAGTAGAGTAGAGGCACAGAGTAGTAGCATAGAGGCACAGAGCAGTAGAGTAGAGGCACAGAGCAGTAGAGTAGAGGCACAGAGCAGTAGCATAGAGGCACAGAGCAGTAGAGTAGAGGCACAGAGCAGTAGAGTAGAGGCACAGAGCAGTAGAGTAGAGGCACAGAGCAGTAGCATAGAGGCACAGAGCAGTAGCATAGAGGCACAGAGCAGTAGCATAGAGGCACAGAGCAGTAGCATAGAGGCACAGAGCAGTAGAGTAGAGGCACAGAGCAGTAGCATAGAGGCACAGAGCAGTAGAGTAGAGGCACAGAGCAGTAGAGTAGAGGCACAGAGCAGCAGAGTAGAGGCACAGAGTAGTAGCATAGAGGCACAGAGCAGTAGAGTAGAGGCACAGAGCAGTAGCATAGAGGCACAGAGCAGTAGCATAGAGGCACAGAGCAGTAGAGTAGAGGCACAGAGCAGTAGAGTAGAGGCACAGAGCAGTAGAGTAGAGGCACAGAGCAGTAGAGTAGAGGCACAGAGCAGTAGAGTAGAGGCACAGAGTAGTAGCATAGAGGCACAGAGCAGTAGAGTAGAGGCACAGAGCAGTAGAGTAGAGGCACAGAGCAGTAGAGTAGAGGCACAGAGTAGTAGCATAGAGGCACAGAGCAGTAGAGTAGAGGCACAGAGCAGTAGAGTAGAGGCACAGAGCAGTAGAGTAGAGGCACAGAGTAGTAGCATAGAGGCACAGAGCAGTAGAGTAGAGGCACAGAGCAGTAGAGTAGAGGCACAGAGCAGTAGAGTAGAGGCACAGAGTAGTAGCATAGAGGCACAGAGCAGTAGAGTAGAGGCACAGAGCAGTAGAGTAGAGGCACAGAGCAGTAGAGTAGAGGCACAGAGCAGTAGAGTAGAGGCACAGAGCAGTAGAGTAGAGGCACAGAGCAGTAGAGTAGAGGCACAGAGCAGTAGAGTAGAGGCACAGAGTAGTAGCATAGAGGCACAGAGCAGTAGAGTAGAGGCACAGAGCAGTAGAGTAGAGGCACAGAGCAGTAGAGTAGAGGCACAGAGCAGTAGAGTAGAGGCACAGAGCAGTAGCATAGAGGCACAGAGCAGTAGCATAGAGGCACAGAGCAGTAGCATAGAGGCACAGAGCAGTAGAGTAGAGGCACAGAGCAGTAGAGTAGAGGCACAGAGCAGTAGAGTAGAGGCTCAGAACAGTAGAGTAGAGGCACAGAGCAGTAGAGTAGAGGCTCAGAAAAGTAGAGTAGAGGCACAGAGCAGTAGAGTAGAGGCACAGAGTAGTAGCATAGAGGCACAGAGCAGTAGAGTAGAGGCACAGAGCAGTAGCATAGAGGCACAGAGCAGTAGCATAGAGGCACAGAGCAGTAGAGTAGAGGCACAGAGCAGTAGAGTAGAGGCACAGAGCAGTAGAGTAGAGGCACAGAGCAGTAGAGTAGAGGCACAGAGCAGTAGCATAGAGGCACAGAGCAGTAGAGTAGAGGCACAGAGTAGTAGCATAGAGGCACAGAGCAGTAGAGTAGAGGCACAGAGCAGTAGAGTAGAGGCACAGAGTAGTAGCATAGAGGCACAGAGCAGTAGCATAGAGGCACAGAGCAGTAGAGTAGAGGCACAGAGCAGTAGAGTAGAGGCACAGAGCAGTAGCATAGAGGCACAGAACAGTAGCATAGAGGCACAGAGCAGTAGAGTAGAGGCACAGAGCAGTAGAGTAGAGGAACAGAGCAGTAGAGTAGAGGCACAGAGCAGTAGCATAGAGGCACAGAGCAGTAGAGTAGAGGCACAGAGCAGTAGCATAGAGGCACAGAGCAGTAGAGTAGAGGCTCAGAACAGTAGAGTAGAGGCTCAGAACAGTAGAGTAGAGGCACAGAACAGTAGAGTAGAGGCTCAGAACAGTAGAGTAGAGGCACAGAACAGTAGAGTAGAGGCACAGAACAGTAGAGTAGAGGCACAGAACAGTAGAGTAGAGGCACAGAACAGTAGAGTAGAGGCACAGAACAGTAGAGTAGAGGCACAGAGTAGTAGCATAGAGGCACAGAGCAGTAGTATAGAGGCACAGAGCAGTAGCATAGAGGCACAGAGCAGTAGCATAGAGGCACAGAGCAGTAGAGTAGAGGCACAGAGCAGTAGCATAGAGGCACAGAGCAGTAGAGTAGAGGCACAGAGCAGTAGAGTAGAGGCACAGAGCAGTAGAGTAGAGGCACAGAGCAGCAGAGTAGAGGCACAGAGTAGTAGCGTAGAGGCACAGAGCAGTAGCGTAGAGGCACAGAGCAGTAGAGTAGAGGCACAGAGCAGTAGCATAGAGGCACAGAGCAGTAGAGTAGAGGCACAGAGCAGCAGAGTAGAGGCACAGAGCAGCAGAGTAGAGGCACAGAGTAGTAGCATAGAGGCACAGAGCAGTAGCATAGAGGCACAGAGCAGTAGAGTAGAGGCACAGAGCAGTAGAGTAGAGGCACAGAGCAGTAGCATAGAGGCACAGAGCAGTAGAGTAGAGGCACAGAGCAGTAGAGTAGAGGCACAGCGTAGTAGAGTAGAGGCACAGAGCAGTAGAGTAGAGGCACAGAGCAGTAGAGTAGAGGCACAGAGCAGTAGAGTAGAGGCACAGAGCAGTAGAGTAGAGTTACAGAGCAGTAGAGTAGAGGCACAGAGCAGTAGAGTAGAGGCACAGAGCAGTAGAGTAGAGGCACAGAGAAGTAGCATAGAGGCACAGAGCAGTAGAGTAGAGGCACAGAGTAGTAGCATAGAGGCACAGAGCAGTAGCGTAGAGGCACAGAGCAGTAGAGTAGAGGCACAGAGCAGTAGAGTAGAGGCACAGAACAGTAGAGTAGAGGCACAGAACAGTAGAGTAGAGGCTCAGAACAGTAGAGTAGAGGCACAGAACAGTAGAGTAGAGGCACAGAACAGTAGAGTAGAGGCACAGAACAGTAGAGTAGAGGCACAGAGCAGTAGCATAGAGGCACAGAGCAGTAGCATAGAGGCACAGAGCAGTAGCATAGAGGCACAGAGCAGTAGCATAGAGGCACAGAGCAGTAGAGTAGAGGCACAGAGTAGTAGCATAGAGGCACAGAGCAGTAGCATAGAGGCACAGAGCAGTAGCATAGAGGCACAGAGCAGTAGCATAGAGGCACAGAGCAGTAGAGTAGAGGCACAGAGCAGTAGAGTAGAGGCACAGAGCAGTAGCATAGAGGCACAGAGCAGTAGCATAGAGGCACAGAGCAGTAGCATAGAGGCACAGAGCAGTAGCATAGAGGCACAGAGCAGTAGAGTAGAGGCACAGAGCAGTAGCATAGAGGCACAGAGCAGTAGAGTAGAGGCACAGAGCAGTAGCATAGAGGCACAGAGCAGTAGCATAGAGAAACAGAGCAGTAGAGTAGAGGCACAGAGCAGTAGCACAGAGGCACAGAGCAGTAGAGTAGAGGCACAGAGCAGTAGCATAGAGGCTCAGAGTAGTAGCATAGAGGCACAGAGCAGTAGAGTAGAGGCACAGAGCAGTAGCATAGAGGCACAGAGCAGTAGAGTAGAGGCACAGAGCAGTAGCATAGAGGCACAGAGCAGTAGAGTAGAGGCACAGAACAGTAGAGTAGAGGCACAGAACAGTAGAGTAGAGGCTCAGAACAGTAGAGTAGAGGCACAGCACAGTAGAGTAGAGGCACAGAGTAGTAGCATAGAGGCACAGAGCAGTAGAGTAGAGGTACAGAGCAGTAGAGTAGAGGCACAGAGTAGTAGCATAGAGGCACAGAGCAGTAGCATAGAGGCACAGAGCAGTAGAGTAGAGGCACAGAGCAGTAGAGTAGAGGCACAGAGCAGTAGAGTAGAGGCACAGAGTAGTAGCATAGAGGCACAGAGCAGTAGCATAGAGGCACAGAGCAGTAGAGTAGAGGCACAGAGCAGTAGAGTAGAGGCACAGAGTAGTAGCATAGAGGCACAGAGCAGTAGCATAGAGGCACAGAGCAGTAGAGTAGAGGCACAGAGTAGTAGCATAGAGGCACAGAGCAGTAGAGTAGAGGCACAGAGCAGTAGAGTAGAGGCACAGAGCAGTAGCATAGAGGCACAGAGCAGTAGAGTAGAGGCACAGAGCAGTAGAGTAGAGGCACAGAGCAGTAGAGTAGAGGCACAGAGCAGTAGCATAGAGGCACAGAGCAGTAGCATAGAGGCACAGAGCAGTAGCATAGAGGCACAGAGCAGTAGCATAGAGGCACAGAGCAGTAGAGTAGAGGCACAGAGCAGTAGCATAGAGGCACAGAGCAGTAGAGTAGAGGCACAGAGCAGTAGAGTAGAGGCACAGAGCAGCAGAGTAGAGGCACAGAGTAGTAGCATAGAGGCACAGAGCAGTAGAGTAGAGGCACAGAGCAGTAGCATAGAGGCACAGAGCAGTAGCATAGAGGCACAGAGCAGTAGCGTAGAGGCACAGAGCAGTAGAGTAGAGGCACAGAGCAGTAGAGTAGAGGCACAGAGCAGTAGAGTAGAGGCACAGAGCAGTAGAGTAGAGGCACAGAGCAGTAGCATAGAGGCACAGAGCAGTAGAGTAGAGGCACAGAGTAGTAGCATAGAGGCACAGAGCAGTAGAGTAGATGCACAGAACAGTAGAGTAGAGGCACAGAACAGTAGAGTAGATGCACAGAACAGTAGAGTAGAGGCACAGAGCAGTAGCATAGAGGCACAGAACAGTAGAGTAGAGGCACAGAGCAGTAGAGTAGAGGCACAGAGCAGTAGAGTAGAGGCACAGAGCAGTAGAGTAGAGGCACAGAGTAGTAGAGTAGAGGCACAGAGCAGTAGCATAGAGGCACAGAGCAGCAGAATAGAGGCACAGAACAGTAGAGTAGAGGCACAGAACAGTAGACTAGAGGCTCAGAACAGTAGAGTAGAGGCTCAGAACAGTAGAGGCTCAGAACAGTAGACTAGAGGCTCAGAACAGTAGAGTAGAGGCACAGAACAGTAGAGTAGAGGCACAGAGCAGCAGAATAGAGGCTCAGAACAGTAGAGTAGAGGCACAGAACAGTAGAGTAGAGGCACAGAACAGTAGAGTAGAGGCTCAGAACAGTAGAGTAGAGGCTCAGAACAGTAGAGTAGAGGCTCAGAACAGTAGAGGCACAGAACAGTAGAGTAGAGGCTCAGAACAGTAGAGTAGAGGCACAGAACAGTAGAGTAGAGGCACAGAACAGTAGAGTAGAGGCACAGAACAGTAGATTAGAGGCACAGAACAGTAGATTAGAGGCACAGAACAGTAGAGGCTCAGAACAGTAGAGTAGAGGCACAGAGCAGCAGAATAGAGGCACAGAGCAGCAGAATAGAGGCATAGAACAGTAGAGTAGAGGCACAGAACAGTAGAGTAGAGGCACAGAACAGTAGAGTAGAGGCTCAGAACAGTAGAGTAGAGGCTCAGAACAGTAGAGTAGAGGCTCAGAACAGTAGAGGCACAGAACAGTAGAGTAGAGGCTCAGAACAGTAGAGTAGAGGCACAGAACAGTAGAGTAGAGGCACAGAACAGTAGAGTAGAGGCTCAGAACAGTAGAGTAGAGGCTCAGAACAGTAGAGTAGAGGCTCAGAACAGTAGAGTAGAGGCACAGAACAGTAGAGTAGAGGCTCAGAACAGTAGAGTAGAGGCACAGAACAGTAGAGTAGAGGCACAGAACAGTAGAGTAGAGGCTCAGAACAGTAGAGTAGAGGCACAGAACAGTAGAGTAGAGGCTCAGAACAGTAGAGGCTCAGAACAGTAGAGTAGAGGCTCAGAACAGTAGAGGCTCAGAACAGTAGAGGCTCAGAACAGTAGAGTAGAGGCTCAGAACAGTAGAGTAGAGGCTCAGAACAGTAGAGGCTCAGAACAGTAGAGGCTCAGAACAGTAGAGTAGAGGCTCAGAACAGTAGAGTAGAGGCTCAGAACAGTAGAGGCTCAGAACAGTAGAGTAGAGGCTCAGAACAGTAGAGTAGAGGCACAGAACAGTAGAGTAGAGGCACAGAACAGTAGAGTAGAGGCTCAGAACAGTAGAGTAGAGGCTCAGAACAGTAGAGTAGAGGCTCAGAACAGTAGAGTAGAGGCTCAGAACAGTAGAGGCACAGAACAGTAGAGTAGAGGCACAGAACAGTAGAGTAGAGGCACAGAACAGTAGAGTAGAGGCACAGAACAGTAGAGTAGAGGCACAGAGCAGTAGAGTAGAGGCTCAGAACAGTAGAGGCTCAGAACAGTAGAGTAGAGGCTCAGAACAGTAGAGTAGAGGCTCAGAACAGTAGAGTAGAGGCTCAGAACAGTAGAGTAGAGGCTCAGAACAGTAGAGGCTCAGAACAGTAGAGTAGAGGCTCAGAACAGTAGAGGCTCAGAACAGTAGAGTAGAGGCTCAGAACAGTAGAGGCTCAGAACAGTAGAGGCTCAGAACAGTAGAGTAGATGCTCAGAACAGTAGAGGCTCAGAACAGTAGAGTAGAGGCACAGAACAGTAGAGGCTCAGAACAGTAGAGGCTCAGAACAGTAGAGTAGAAGGAAGTTATAGAGGTGGCACACATGGGAAACGTTTAGTAGCATAATGTCCAGGAAAATGTTGGTCTTTTATAAACACATTTCATGCAATTCTACCATTCTACATGACTTGAGTCTTTGCCAGAATCTTTTTTAAAGATGTGTGTGAAGATATATATCGTTCTTACAATATGAGGAGGAAATGATAGTCCTAAAAATGCTTTCCAGTTTCACTGACTCACCCAATGATGCACAGATCACTCACTGGTGATGGCCGATGTGCTCGTGCCAAAAGCCTATCTCTCTTTTGTAAAACAATATTTGGAAGTTGATCAAATATTTTGGTAGCCTACAACACAGAGTCTTCTCTTTTCAGCAGGAGCCGTTCGCTTTCCAACCTGTGTTTTCTCTCGATTGGATTTGAAATATTGCGAAATGCCTGTTTTGTCTGCGTGCTGTTTGTTTATTCACTGACATATTTGCCGCGCGTTCCCGACAGTAGGCTATTCCTTGTTATTGGGCTGCAATCACCAGCTATTGATCCTCTGTCGCTAAACTACAAGCCTTCTCGCGGTGTAGTAGGCAGGGGCGAAAATCTGATATCAACCTTGGGGGGGACAATTACATGAAATTTTCTCAGGAGCAATTCCTGAGGGGGACACCAAAAGTAGTGCTGTAACACATAGACTATGTTGTAATATGTTAAATGTATATTGAGGGACCATAATCACTACTACTGGATAATTGTTAGGTACAGTAGTTAACTGAAGGGTTGTCCCAACTTGTTTAAATCATTATAATACTACTACTAATAATAGTTATAGCAATGTTCCTTATCAGTGCAGTGTTCCTCTCTCTTGAAACGTTTGCAAGAGTTTGCGGTTCTATAAATTGTGGGTATGGCTGATATGGTTTTGTGTCATCACTGAGGTAACTGGACGATGCTGTGCCACTGTCCCCTATACTGGTGCTGCTGGCAACAAGGGTGACACCTGGTCCTGCCGTGGCTGTGACACTGTCCTCAAGTCTCTCTCCTTGGCTCTTTCCCTTTCACCACCCTCACTGACTCACAGTCTGTCTCCTAGAAAAGAAATAAGGTGTTTGCTGTACTCCTAACTACCGGTACCCAAAACTACACAATTAATCACAACAGCAATACCATTGCCTTAAACAAATCTTGGTTCAGTCACCAGTTTAAATTGAGAGTGGGGGTATTCATGGCATTTTCCAATTATGTCCCTATTTTACAAATCAAAAAAATTGAGAACCTTTCATAATGTTGCCAAACAAAGACTCAACAAACTTATCTGAGACTCCCTGTCTCTGCCAGTCTGTCCCTGCATATCTGTCCCCAGCTCTGCTGTCTGTGTGCCATCTGTTGCCTGCTCTGCCTAATGACATCATTGTGAAATATTTCCATTAGCATTTCACTTCTTTCTTATGAACATTTTATCAACTGGTCTTTGAGATATTAGGCTACTAGAGTTCTTACTTTGCGTTTTGGTGTACTGAAAAATACTCTGATGTCCGTCTTTTTACTTTTTTCTGACATTTTTCTACCTGGCTGGCTGGCTGACCGGTCTAGCTGCACACACACATTTACACAACACATGCTGCAACCTTTTGAAATTTTAACATAGTTTGTTTCATATTGGCAGGCTTCCAACAATAGCTGAATTTGCAAAGCTAGCGAGCACCAATTCCGTTTCTGTGGTGTTTGCTATAATCTTTGCTACCTGGTTAAAGGTGAAAAAAATAAAAAATTCACTAGCGACAATTTAGCTTTTGCAACGAGACCATTAAATATATTTAAGACAATGGTATAAGAGAGTATAGTTTTGTTCAGTTTGGACTTCAGTTTATCGCTAACCTTATCACACGGACTTTGAAGCACTACAGCTGCATGCTAATCTTGGAATAAACTGACGATAGCAAATATTCCATCTTTGACGACGCCACATAAATGGAATAAGTACTAGCTAGCTTGATAGTTAATGTTTGCTTTAGTTTGCGCGCTAGCTCTGCAAATTCAGCTAGTGTGTGAACCCTGCAACATGAAAAAAATATATACATTGCTAAAGCGCGATTGACTGGATTACCTCACGTCAGTTACGTACATTGAGTGCCTTTCGGACAGTAGATACGAGCCCTCTATTACCTTGCCAGCTAAAGAACTGGCAGTGGATCAAACCATTGTGAGGCAAAGGGCGGGGGGGGTCGCAATCTTGTGAAATTTAAAAACGCGCTATTAAGTGACTATAATCAGTGCAAGTGCTTTCATTGCGTATTATTAATATTATTGAAATTACATAGTTATGTTTACAGTGATATATTGGGGGGGACAAATCATATTTTCCCCAGGATGGGGGGGTCGTGTCCCCCCCGTCCCCCCTGGGATTTCCGCCTATGGTAGTAGGCTACTCTGAATGATGTAATTTCTCTCTGAACAGACAGCATTCATGGTATAACTTTGGCAAATGTATTTCAATGTAACGGGGGGCTGCAGGTCGTTCAGAACCCTTCGCGTGGCTATGAAGGAAATACATGATGAAGTGCAACACTGGAGAGATGAGAGTTGCAGGTTCATGTCTATCAGAGTAGAGATCATAGAAAGTTATGTGAGACATAAAGGCGCGCTTCTCACACAGCCACCGCCAAGCGTTCGTCTCAAACGTAGGTTACAATGTTGCGTAAACCATAAACTTTTAGAAAATTAGGCCCGGGCTGAAAATCTTATTGCTGTGTGGGAGGAGAGGGGGGAAGACAGGGAGGGAGGAGAGTGGGAAGAAAAGGAGGGTATGTGATGTGAGTCACCATGGCTCTGAGCAGTTCACTCGTGGGCGAGCTGAGGTAAGCAAACCTGAAGAGGTGTACAATGGGTGATCGCTAGTCTCCATGGAGACCACGGCCAGCCCACGCTCTCGGCAGCTGCATACAGGGAAAACACCTCGGAGGCAGAGTGTAGTGGAGAATTCTCTATTCCAGACGTTCCTTCAGTCTACCCCCCACATACACAAGAGCCCTGCGACTCGGAGGCAAGGGGTTCATCCCAATTAGATGGGAGTCTAATTGCTTGCTGCATTGCTTGCTGTTTGAGGTTTTAGGCTGGGTTTCTGTACAGCACTTTGCGATATCAGCTGATGTAAGGGCTATATAAATACATTTGATTTTTGATTTGATTTGAGTCTATGGTGCACGGTCAGTGCCCAATGGGCACAGATGTAAATTCAACGTCTATTCCACGTTGGTTCAACGTAATTTCATTGAAATGACTTTGAAACAACCTTGATTCTACCAGTGTGTGCCCAGGGGGTAGCAGTGGGTGGTGATTATCTTTTCATAGAGTCATTTTTTTCTAATCCTCTGTCGCCTTTCCCTTTCAATGTACGGAGATCTTTGTATTTTTCATGTGTCATCTTATTGAATGTTGAACATATAAGAAAGCTGGATCTGATAATTGCTGTGGTTTTTGATCTGGTAAGGAAAATGAATAGAGTAAAAACTTCCTATCATGTTGTTTAATATAGTTCCGATTTTATTCAAATAATTTCCTCTCTCATAAGGAGTTCTGGGTATAAAAAAAAGTACACATAAATATAAAAAAAATGTTGTGGAATGGTACAGGACAGTGCTGTACAGTGCACTCTACAGTACAAACATTTCAATAACACATCTATAACAGAATTACTGCTAATAAATACAAAAATAAATAGACAGGCATCAGACAATACAAAACTATAACAGATTCTCAGTGATTGTGCAAAGCAGACCTTTTCCATCACATTCTTCTTTCTGCTCAAACGCCATGAACATCAACTTCTTGATGTGTCTTTGACCTCAAGACACATGTTCACCTTTTACAGACTTCGATACCTCAATATTCACAGACCTCTTTTACAGACTTCGATACTTCAATCTTCACAGTGAGCGGCCTTCTTTCCTAGGCCACAGACAAGATTTCCAGTCTCAACTTCCGACTGACTTCCAGTTCAATCTAGTATACATCTTCAGTCCCCCCCTCCATACTTCTGACCCAGCAGCACAGGACCCTTCCTCCACGGAGGAGGACCCTAGTGAGACCACCTGGTTTCCAGTGTGTCCTTTTCAGCATGTCTCCCATGGACTTCTTCCTTGTGTCTCATTCACCACCTGCAGTTTGGCCTTAACCAGTCTTAACAAGCATCAACCAGCCTTAACCAGTCTTAACAAGCCATAACTGGTCTTAACCGGATTTGACCTGCCGACTGATCTCCAGGTAGGTGGTGGACTTGAGGAAGCGAGGGTAGCAGTCTTTCTCCATCAGGGCGTAGATCTTCTCCTGGGCCAGGCTGAAACAGGACTGGCTGGGGTGTTCCAGATTCTTCTTGGTGATGGCTTTGGTCTCATGGTCGAGGTTGACCTGGGGGAAGAGGATGGGAAATTTGATTACTATGTGTTTTACTTGAAACAATGTCTTATTGGGTATTGTTTGTGCACAATGAGTATATTATTTTGTGTGTGTGTGTGCATGTGTTTATGTAGCGTATATCCAATCTACGGATTCTTCTACAAACATACTCTGTATGTAGATATAATTGATGAATTGTATAAATATATTGATAGTTACCTCTCTTGGTGCGTCACTGCAGACAAACTCCTCATAGATCTTCTTAGCTGTAGCTGATAGCTTTGAGGAGGGCTTGGTTATCCTGTAGTCTTCACAGGCCAGGTAGAAAGCTATGTTCTCCTCGCTAAACTCCGACACCAGGAAAGCACGGAACAAGTACAGTCCATCTGGAAAAGAGAAGGCGAGAATTGTCACATTAGCATCTGTGAATTTATTGTAGCATGTCACAACTTCAATTCACTTTTAAATTTGTGATGTGGAAGCAAGCAGCTTTTCCTATAGTGTATATATAAAATAATATATTTGGATATGTTATGAGTGAATCCCGCTACTGGTGTTTTCTGGCTATGTGGAGTATCAGCTACATGGGTTTTCCTATCCCCGTTTGCAATACACATGTGTACAATATGTACTTGTAAGTTTGTTTAGTATGACTCATTAAAGTATGATAACTCATAGCAAGAGTCAGACTTACTTTGGTTGGACAGCAGGTTCTCAAACGACTCCTTCCATTTTAATGGTTCGCTCTTATTTAACCTGTCGATAAAAAAGCATCAGGTTAGTTCATCCGGTCATTACAAAATAACGTAGCATTGACTTTGCATGGTCTCCTTCATTTCCAATGCAACATTTTTTATTATGTTTTAAAAAATCTGTGTAGACATAGAGTATTCTTTTTTTAGAATATCTGACCTTAGTTTGTCAGTTTTGTGTGAGTGACCGATGATGCTCAGATCCGGCTTCTGTAGAAAACTTCCAAAGAGAGCCTTGAGTTCCTTTGCCCTGAGAAAATAAGAGAAAAACATTTACATTAGATTGATGCAATCATTCACACCTAACTTACAACTGATCATCCAATTTCCCAATGAAGTAGCTGCGTAATAATTCCCGTCAATGTAAATCCAAAATGTAAATCCAGTGACATATACTGTGATGGGATAAAAAGTACAGATTATTAAGGCAAGACATACCTCTCCAGACATGTGGTAGGCAACGATTCCAGTCCTCTGCACATGGTGAGAGACGATGAGATGTGATCCTTTGAGCTGTTCACAGTGTCTGTAGTATTCTAGAGCTTTGGAGTCTATGATAGCTCTGTCACTGCAGTGAAGCTGGTTCTCAGCATGGTCTGCTGGCTGTGTGTGAAGAGAGTGCATTTATAGGGCAGTCCCCTCTGTGACATCACGTCTCTCAGCCAATGGCACGAGGGCCATGGGAGGAGGAAGATAGTGCCAAATCCACACAATAATTGTTCTAAACGTACCCCTAGACTTATTCCACATTTTGTTGTGATACAGCCTGAATTTAAAATAGATTAAGTAGATTGTTTTCCTCACCCATCTACACACAATACGCCATAATGACAAAGTGAGAAAACCCCCCAAAATTAAATACGTAAGTATCTAATGTATATAAGAATTCACACTAAATGCTAAATGCTCTCTAAAAGCTTTAAACACCTACTATTCTTTTTCAAATTATTCAAGCTCTGTAAAATTGGTTGTTGATCCTTGCTAGACAGCCATTTTAAACTGATATAAGTCAAAACTGTAACTAGGTGTCACGTTCTGACCATAATTCTTGTGTGTTGTGCTTGTTTTAGTGTTGGTCAGGACGTGAGCTGGGTGGGCATTCTATGTTGTGTGTCTAGTTTGTCTGTTTCTGTGTTCAGCCTAATATGGTTCTCAATCAGAGGCAGCTGTCAATCGTTGTCCCTGATTGAGAATCATATATAGGTGGCTTGTTTTGTGTTGGGGATTTGTGGGTGGTTGTTTCCTGTCTTTGTGTTTTCTATGCACCAGCTAGGACTGTTTCGGTTTGCCACATTTATTATTTTGTATTTGTTAAGTGTTCACGTTTATCGTTCTTATTAAACATGTTGAGCACTGGCTACGCTGCGTGTTGGTCTGATCCCTGTTATACCCCTTCTTCTAGTGAAGAGAGGGAAGGCTGCCATTACACTAGGCCACTTAGGAACATTCAATGTTGTCTTGGTAAGCAACTTCAGTGTATATTTGGCCTTGTGTTTTAGGTTATTATCCTGCTAAAAGTTGAATTTGTCTCCCGGTATCTGTTGGAAAGCAGACTGAACCAGGTTTTCGCCTGTGCTTACTTAGCTCTATTTCATTTATTTTTACCCCCAAAAACAAAGACATGCACACCCATAACATGAGTGTGCTTGCTCATGCTTGAACATATGAAGAGTGAGAAAGGGGGGATACCCAGTCAGTTGTCCAACTGAATGTATTCAACTGAAATGTGTCTTCCACATTTAACCCAACTCCTCTGAATCAGAGAGGTGCGGGGGGCTGCCTTAATCAACATCTATGTCTTCAGCATCCGGGGAACAGTGGGTTAACTGCCTTGCTCAGGGGCAGAATGACAGCTTTTCACCTTGTAGGCTTGGGGATTCAACCCAGCAACCTTTCGGTTACTGGCCCAATGCTCTAACCACTAGGCTACTTGCAGCCGCACTGAGGGGTACTCAGTGATGTGTTGTGTTGAATTTGCCTAAAACATAAAGCTTTGTATTCAGGTCACACATTTTTTGCAGTTTTACTTTAGTGCCATATTGCAAACAGGACACATGTTTTGGAATATTCTTATTCTGTAAAGGCTTCCTTCTTTTCACTCTGTCAATTTGGTTAGTATTGCGGAATAACTACAATGTTGTTGATCCATCCTCAGTTTTCTCCTATCACAGCCATTAAACTCTGCAACTGTTATAAAGTCACCATTGGCCTCATGGTGAAATCCCTGAAATCACTGAAATCCCTGAAATCCCACTCAGGGATTTCACCTTGAGGCCAATGGTGTCTTTAAAACAGTTACAGAGTTTAATGGCTTTCCTTCCTCTCTGGCAACTGAGTTAGGAACGACACCTGTATTGTTCTAGTGACGTGGGAGTATTGATACACAATCCAAAATGTAATGAATAACTTCACCATGCTCGAAGGGATATTCAATGTGTGCTTTATTTTTTCATTTTTACCCATCTACCAATAGCAGGCTATCTCTTTGAAATAACTTCTAAGCCTGCGCACAGTGATACTGGGCTGGATGCTGTTTGGGGAAACTTGCTGAATGGTCAGAGAAATGATAGTCAAAGTTTTTATTTTAGGTTATTTCCAGAAAAATAAGTCCTGAATGCTCTGCTAGCAATAGACAACAATAATTCCACAGGGGCCGACCAATTGGTTTTCAGGAAATATTCCAAAAGTATGTAAATCAGTTCTGGTGCTGCCACTCTATAAGGGTATAGTAGTGATCTTAATCATTACCACTTCATTTCAAGGCTTCCTGTCTAGCTAAGATTCTAGAATCCTTGGTAAATTAACAACTTTGCTCTTTTTTACCTGAGAAATGTATTTTGAATGTAAACCAATCAGGGTTTAGATCTGAGAATAGAATTATTAAAGCAACCACTTCAGATGTTAATGATCTTGTCAATATTTTAGACACTAAAATGAAATGTGCTGCTTTGTTTGTGGACTTGTCAAAAGCTTTTGATACTGTTTATCAGGCTATTTTATTGAATAAGTTGTTCTTGATAGGCCTGAGCTCTGACGCCTGTTCATGGTTTCATGATTATCTTAGTGACAGAACTCAGGCCATCGTGATTGATGGGGTTAAGTCTGAATTTCTTGAAGTACATAAAGGTGTACCACGGAGGTCGATTTTGGGACCTGTTCTCTTCACTATTTATATAAACACCATTGGTCAATCTGTTAAAAATGGTCAACTTCATCTATATGCGGATAATACTATTATGTATGCTATTGCCCTGACTGTTGATCTGGCTGTTTCAAAACTACAGTCAGATTTTTATAGCTATGCAGAAATCACTTGCTGATTTAAAACTTGTGCTTAATATAGGCAAAATGAAAGATCTGTTGTTTTCAAATTCTCCTAAGAATGTTTCAGATGAACTACATATTCACTCATTAGATGGTTCTCCAATCGAACGTGTTCCCCAATATAAATACTTAGGCATTTGGATTGATATGGATTTGATGTTTAAAAATCATATAGATGAGCTGGTTAAGAAGCTAAGATTTAAAGTTGGCCCTTTTCTACAGAAACAGATGGTGTCTTTCTCTAATCAGTAGGAAGCAGATTATTCAGTCAACCTTTTCATCTGTTCTTGATTATGGTGATATTATTTATCAAAGTGCAGCTGCTACCACTCTTAAACCTTTAGATCTCCCATAATGCCCTTTGTTTTGTTACAGGGGACAGTTGTGATACTCATCACTGTATCCTGTATCAGAAGGTTGGCTGGACTTCACTAAAGACCCCCCTGATCTCTAACATTACTCCCTTTTTTGTTTACAAGGCCCTACTTCATAAACGTCCATCTTATATAAGTTTGCTGTTGAGATATAGACACCTGAGTTGCCTAACCCGCTAGTAGGCAAATCAGGAAAGAGGTTAGACGAGATACTTTTATCTCAAGGCCATCAGACTGTTAAATAGCCATCACTAGCCGGCTACCACCCGGTTACTCAACCCTGCACCTTAGAGTCTGCTGCCCCATAAACATAGATATTGAATAACTGGTCACGTTAATAATGGAACACTAGTCACTTTAACAATGTTTACGTACTGCTTTACTCACTACATATGTATGTACTGTATTCTATTCTACTGTATTTTAGTCAACGCCACTCCAACATTGCTCGTCATAATATTTATATACTTTTACTTTTAGATTGGTGTGTATTGTTGTGAATTGTTAGATACTACTGCACTGTTGGAGCTAGAAACACAAGCTTTTCGCTACACCTGCAATAACATCTGCTAAACATGTGTATGTGACTAATACAATTTGATTTGAGTCCTTGGAAGCGCTGAAGGCGGCTTCATAGTGTCGTTATGACCAGCTAAAACAACGAGACTCCTTCCCAGAAACTCTTCAACAACATTTAAAATGTCACACATAGTTTGGTTATGTACGGGCCAAAACTACAGACCACGTGATTCCCTTCCCTCGGCTTCCCATAGGCAATTGGGAAATGGTGGTTTACATAGTTCTTCTTATCCATTTATGGTTTGCATTAGGCCATTTCCTATGAACGTTCTCTTGAGGACTGACGCCCATCTTTTCAAGCTTGTCCATTCATTCTAAACACAGACTAATGATACTTTTGTTTAAGTTACGCTGCAGTGTCTTGGAAATATGATGACATTTCTTAAGTAGGCAAATAATTAGTAGGAAACACTTTGTCGCTGTATAGACTGTGGGGATACTGGGAACCATCAGAAAGTGATTAAATCACAATGATGACAAAAGCTTTTCCAATAATTCTTTGCCTCCTTTAGAAATTGAATCATTTTCCCAAGCCACTATTATGCACTTTAGATAAAATTTCATCAGCGCCAGTTGAGACTGCATTGAATAGAACTTTCAGTCGGTCCTCAAAGAACATTCACCAATGAAGTTGCGTGACCTGAAACCCATGAATAGGGGAAGGACCAAAATACTTTTCTCCTTGGTGTCATCTAGCTAAGAGAGTATCTGGAATACTGGAGTATCAGGTACTACTGGGTGAGGAAAACATAAAAAAATCTGTAAAGATGTTGTATCTTAATTTAATCAACCTGTTGCAGGAGCTTTCCTGCAATGCAGGACATTTCAAACTTGTAGTGTAATTGATGTTTAAAAAGGCTTATGAAGTTTGTAATTTCCACTTTGAAATTTCAGACTTAATTTTCCCTTACGAAAAAAATGTATCAACCCCTACAAAAGTGTCCATTCATTATAATCCACAAAATAATTCACATTTCCTGTTGCTGCAGGATTATTTTCCTGCTGTAGCAAACTGGCTCAAATTAAGATCCTACACCTGTACGTATAATCAGATGGTTCTCTTTAATGGGGCTCTGCTGATGTGGGTAGTCATCGAAGAGTCTTGATATTCCAAAAAAGGAAAGGTTATATCATCTCCCATGAATGTGCCAAAGCTTAACTAAGTCCACAGGTCGTATGCTTTAAAAATATATCTAATTGAATAAGCACCATGAATTAAAGACGTTGTTTTTGTCATTTATGGGAGGTGCTATGACCATTCCTTTTTTGAGTACCAGTCTAGTGTGATCGAGCGAGCATAGACAATTTCAAATACAAACGGAATGAAAATAAAAGGGCAAAAAATATTTTTTATGACAGTCTCTTCTGAAATGTGTGTTGACTTTATCTCCCAGTTGCACTGGTAAATGGCATTGAAACTTTGGGTATTTGCTACTTTATCTGGAATTCAGTTAAACGAACGTTACATTCTGTTGTCACGGGACAACAAGACTAAAACACTTTAGTGTTAATACTTTTCAAAGTCTTTCAGTGAGCTGGATGGTAGCCATTTCCTATCATGTCTAAGTTCACTAGGCGTGAAGACTCTATGGCCTATTTTCCTGCTCTAGGGTTGATGTTTTTAAGGACATTGTAACTTGTACAACTTTCGGCTCTATGCCAATGGAAGCTTCCACATAGAGTAAACATGTTTTCCATAGCCATAACCATCACGGGGTTGAATTACATAAGTCGTGACAGAATGAGCCAGATCTATTTCAAACTCTGTTGTAGGCATTGAAGAGCGCCAACCGCGACACGTTCTTGCTAATAATGTTTGTAATTTGATCAACATAACAGGCAACTGCTAGTTTTCAAACTTTGACTGATAAAACCGACTTTACACTGTTGTAGTAATAATACAAATATATTTATTTTATATAGCGCTTTTCATTACGAACAGAATACCAATTTTGCTTCTAAAAACAAACAAAAACAGATGGAAGATTCTTGGGAGATTGTCTTCCACAGATTCAGACGATAGGGCTCCGAGGCAGGATTGATAGGAAGTTTCTTGAGCGGGTGGAGCATAGATGATACAGCAAGGGAGAAAAATGTCAGTCAGGTTAAGAAGCTCTTCATGGCATCATGAGGAAGGACAATTATGTGGATATATTAAAGCAACATCTCAAGACATCAGTCAGGAAGTTAAAGCTTGGTCGCAAATGGCTCTTCCAAATGGACAATGACCCCAAGCATACTTCCAAAGTTGTGGCAAAATGGCTTAAGGACAACAAAGTTAAGGTATTGGAGTGGCCATCACAAAGCCCTGAACCTCAATCCTATAGAAAATTTGTGGGCAGAAATGAAAAAGCATGTGCGAGAAAGGAGGCTTGTGGAAGGCTACCCGAAACGTTTGACCCAAGTTAAACAATTTAAAGTCAATGCTACCAAATACTAATTGAGTGTATGTAAACTTCTGTCCCATTGGGAATGTGATGAAAGAAATAAAACCTGAAATAAATCATTCTCTCTACTATTATTCTGACATTTCACATTCTTAAAATAAAGTGGTGATCCTAACTGACCTAAGACAGGGAATTTTTACTAGGATTAAATGTCAGGAATTGTGAAAAACTGAGTTTAAATGTATTTGGCTAAGGTGTATGTAAACTTCCGACTTCAACTGGACAATACTTATGTCACAATCACATTGGTGTGTGTGTGTGTGTGTGTGTGTGTGTGTGTGTGTGTGTGTGTGTGTGTGTGTGTGTGTGTGTGTGTGTGTGTGTGTGTGTGTGTGTGTGTGTGTGTGTCTGTCTGTGTGTGTAAAAGAGAGAGTGACACACTTACACACACAACATTTACAGACAAGGTGACTGTCTTTCCACTAAAATAATGTAATCTTGATTAGGAGTAGGTCAGAATAGTCTCCTTACGCAACCAAGAAGTACAAAAAAATCATTTTGACATGTTTGTCTGTAAGAGTTCAGCTTTCTCATCGGTGACACAGTTTTGATGATGACTTTATGGATTCATCCGGGAGTTGGACTCCCCACAATTTCCTGTCCTCTTGTGGTGATGAAATTTCTCATCTCATCTTAAAGTGGGAGTTTTGGGCAGCAAGACCTATAGCCTTAAGAGTGGGAAATCGGCAATGGGAAATTTTGGAATGTTAATTTGTCTGGTCCCAAAGCTTCCACCCCAAATATTTGACTGGACCCCGGGAACCAGTTTGCAGTCTTACTTCCCCCTTGAAGGGCGGTCCATCCGTGTAAATAGAGAGACATTTAGACCAATCAGTGAAGGGACATGGTTCCAACGACTGCCAAACCAGCCCACTGGGCACAGACTTAAATTCAATGTCTATTCCATCGTTGGTTCAAAGTAATTTCATTAAAATGACATGGAAACAAAGTTGATTCAACCAGTGTGTTCCCAGTGAGAGGGTTGTGGGTTTGATTTCTGCATGGGCCATGTACTGAAAATAGCTATGTGTCACCATCAATGTCATCAGTTCTGCTAGTCGCTTTGGATGAAGGTATCTTCTTCATGACAATATTATTACTATTATTACATAGTCGTGTGCGACTGTTGACTCTTCTAGTATTTATTTTTAGCCATTACCTGTAACTAAATAAACGAGACAACTAATTTAGTCTCAATCAGCACTAAAGCCAAGGAAATCTCTTCGTCAATTAGATGATTTTTGGTTTTGTGTCAGAGTTGCGGACAAGGCTTTGAATCCCGACCATCTGTCAGTGGATCTGGAAGTCATCAGTATTCAACCATCTTAATGACTGTCTGACAGAACAGGTGGAGTCCAGCCTCATGCATCACAACTAAGATGTTAAGCCAATGTGGATAAATGATCAGGCGCACCTTATCTGCGGAGGATCAAATGTCAACCAGATATTTGTGGGTTTTTGCAAAGCTGTTGCCTAAGATGAAATCCTTTTGAACTCTGTTATACAAACACCGTTCTAGCTTCTGTTGGAATAATAATTGAAGCACGTGGTCTCGCAATGTAATCCATGCAGTCAGGTGTTGAGTAAGAGGATACTGTCGCTGATACATTGCCCATGGGTCTTAATGACATACCAGATGCTACCAAGCTGTGGATTTTAAACAGACAGCTTGCTATAAATTAATGCACCCCTTGTTTTTCACTCATTGTGTGCTACAAGAGAAGTTTCTGTTCTGAAATGAAATGAAATACTGTTGACCACATTTGGTCAACACTAAAACGACGATTTTTTAAGTGATTGAGTGTTGAATACGAGGATAATGTTCCTGATACACTGCTTATAAATATATTTTTTAAAGAACTAGTAAGAACTACTTTAGCACTAACAGTTGTTAGTGTTAATCAAAAAAAGTGTATTATTGGACCAAACATATTTGACCCTTGCATTCTACAAGTAGTATGTCACGCAAATGAACTCAATCAATCAATCAAGTCTATTTTATAAAGCCCTTTTTACGTCAGCAGATACCAAAAACCCCATAGAGCAAGCAATGCAGAGGCAGAAGAACAGAGTCAGAAGCACAGTGACCAGGAAAAACAGAGGCAGAAGCACAGTGACCAGGAAGAACAGAGGCAGAAGCACAGTGACCAGGAAGAATAGAGGCAGAAGCACAGTGACCAGGAAGAACAGAGGCAGAAGCACAGTGGCCAGGAAGAATAGAGGCAGAAGCACAGTGACCAGGAAGAATAGAGGCAGAAGCACAGTGACCAGGAAGAACAGAGGCAGAAGCACAGTGACCAGGAAGAATAGAGGCAGAAGCACAGTGACCAGGAAGAACAGAGGCAGAAGCACAGTGACCAGGAAGAACAGAGGCAGAAGCACAGTGACCAGGAAGAATAGAGGCAGAAGCACAGTGACCAGGAAGAACAGAGGCAGAAGCACAGTGACCAGGAAGAACAGAGGCAGAAGCACAGTGACCAGGAAGAATAGAGGCAGAAGCACAGTGGCTAGAACGAACAGAGGCAGAAGCACAGTGGCCAGGAAGAACAGAGGCAGAAGCACAGTGACCAGGAAGAATAGAGGCAGAAGCACAGTGGCCAGGAAGAATAGAGGCAGAAGCACAGTGACCAGGAAGAACAGAGGCAGAAGCACTGTGACCAGGAAGAACAGAGGCAGAAGCACAGTGGCTAGAACAGACAGAGGCAGAAGCACAGTGACCAGGAAGAACAGAGGCAGAAGCACAGTGGCTAGAACGAACAGAGGCAGAAGCACAGTGGCTAGAACAGACAGAGGCAGAAGCACAGTGGCTAGAACAGACAGAGGCAGAAGCACAGTGGCCAGGAAAAATTCCCTAGAAAGGCAGAAACCTTGGAAGAAACATAGAGAGTAATCACGCTGCGTAGGGTGGCCAGTCCTATTCTGGCTCTACCAGGTAGAAGTTTAAGGGGACATGTGGCCTTAAGGCCAGATCGTTTTCAAGATGCTCAAACGTTCATAGATGATCAGCAGGGTCAAATAATAACCATGATGGCTATAGAGGGTGTTACAGTTCAACACTTCAGGATTCAACTTCAGCTGGCTTTCATAGTCAGCCATTCAATGTTTCAAAGACTGGGGACAGGAACAGCCAGGATCGAACACTTTCTCAATGTTTTATTTGCTAATAATTCTCAGAATTATAAATGGAATTTCCCAGCTAAACGAATAGTACTGGATTACCTCAGACATAGCCTAAAGACAATGAAATGCAAATTGCATAACTTTTTTCACAGAAAACTCTACAGGGGGCAAGGAGCACTCCTTCGCTAGCCTAGAAACAAGATGGCCGATCCGTGGGGAAAACCATAACAGTGGGATGCTAGTACACAGAAGGCTAATTGGGAACATTGTCAGAAATCAGCTTGCAGAGAGAAGAAAGCTATTTTATAGGAATTGATTAACTTCAGTACTCAACTAATGCATCTTTTCTGATTCTGTGGTTGCCTTGTGAAAAACCAGGATGAGTGGGAACACAGATAAGTGCTGGTAAACAACAGGGGGGATGCCACATTGGTGTCACCGAGGGCAACATTGAGGGCAACAGAGGAGAAAGTCTATCCCTTTCATTATACCATAATAATATCAATCATGCTAGCCTACACACCACCAAGTCTACACTGCATGCTTTCTGCTTCTCCAATTAGCTCGATGCTAACAGGCCTAGTTCCCGGGACAGTTCCAGAGAGTTCAAACGCCTGCGGATGTATTGATGAACTCGTAGACTTTCTTACTGGTCAGGTCGCCCTAACACAAGACATGTCAAACTTTGATTCAATGACATCTCGGATTGTGTTTATTAGCTGCACTTAGCAAAACGTGTTCTGCCACACTGCAAAACGGGCCATTGGGTGAAAGCTCACTTACATAATGCATGAACGACAGGGTTCAAACCTCTGTGTTTTGTGTGCATCTAAGGACTGTGTTAGCCCACTGAGGTACAGCTTAGGTATTAGCCTGAGGAGCTAACGCAAGTCTTCAGGTTTCAGACAAAGTTACCCATTATGTGAGCGTGAAGCACTGAACCACTTCAACCCCCTTTGACCTCGTCCTCCTCACAGACTAATCCACATCAGGGCACCTATGTGGCTGACTGGGATTGAATTTGGATCTCCTGGACACCACAATATTGTATTAGCTCAGACACTGCGATAACATCGGCTAAACGTTGATCATCTGCTTGTTGTTGACGAACAGTGGCGATTTACTCCGGTTCAACACTTGGTCAGGAAATGTAAAGAAAATGTAAAGAAAATTACAGGGGTAAACTGGTCAGAGGCAATAGGACGGCCACCCACTGCTTTTAACTATTTGTTATCACTGTGTGTCCGAGTTCTTAGTCCTCTGAGTGTAAGCCTAGAAATTAGCTTGGGCGGCTAACATATGTCTTTAGGTTTCAGGCAATATGTCAGCCTGATGCACTAATCTACCTTTGTTACTTTTGTCAATTAGCCATTAGCATCATAGAGTTACTTCTTTGCCTGTTCCTGATTTCTTGACGGGCTGGCCCCAGGTGCTGAAGGTAGGCAAAAACACCTCCGCCATGCTGACCCTTAACACGAGGGTCTCTCAAGGTCTCTCAAGGGCTTAGACCCCTCCTGTACTCCCTTGTTCACCCTCGACTGCGTCGCCACACACGGCTCCAACACCATCATCAAGTTTGTTGATGACACGACGGTGGTAGGCCTGATCACCGACACCGATGAGTCTACAGGGAGGAGGTCAGAGACTTAACAGCGTGGTGCCAGAACAACAACCTCTCTCTCAACTGCAATTAAACCAAGTAGCTGATTGTGAACTATAGGAAAAAGAGGGTAGAACATGCCCACATCCACATCGACAGGGCTGTTGTAGAACGGGTCGAGAGCTTCAAGTTCCTTGGCGTCCTCTTCTCCCTCAGGAGGCTGAAAATAATTGCCAAGGACTCCAGCCAAGTCATAAACTTTTCCGTATTCTACCGTCTGGCAAACGGCACCGGAGCATCAGCATCATTATACCCACAAGCCATAAGACTGTAAAATAATCAGACCTCTAAATAGTCTCCCGAACTATCTGCACTGACACTATGCACACTCACTGGACTATATATACACACCATATGCACACTCACTAGACTATATATACACCATATGCACACTCACTAGACTATATATACACACACCATATGCACACTCACTAGACTATATATACACACCATAGACACACTCACTAGACTATATATACACACCATATACACACTCACTAGACTATATATACACACCATATACACACTCACTAGACTATATATACACACCATATACACACTCACTGGACTATATATACACACCATATGCACACTCACTGGACTATATATACACACCATATACACACTCACTAGGCTTTATATACACACCATATGCACACTCACACACACTATACTGTCACTCCCACACAAAACCCTCACACATTCAAACACTACATACGCACACATACACACACATGCATACCAACACAACAGAAACACACATACATAATCACACACGTTTACATTAATAATTTGCTGCTGCTACTTTGTTCTTTATTTTACTCTTATTATTATTATCTATTCTTATTATCTGGTAATTTTACCCTGCCTTCACGTACATATCTACCTCAAGTACCCCGTACCTCTGCACATTGATCTGGTACTGGTACTTCCTGTATATAGCTAATTTTATTTTATTCCTCTTGTGTTAGTTACTGTTTTATTTATTGTTATTATTTGTTAAACTCTGCATCGTTGGGAAAGGTTTATAAGCAAGCATTTCACTGTAAAGTTGACACCAGTTGTATTCAGTGCATGTGATAAATACACTTTGATTTGATTTGCCGCTTAAATCTTCAAACTGAAGATCAGTGGTTTCACACTGGGCACAAACTGGTTGTTTCAACTTCATTTTGTCAATGTATTGTGAAGTGGAATCTATGTGGAAAATACATTGGATTTGAAAAAAGTCATAAACAATCAACTCTTGTTTTGAGGGTGAAATTTCAGTCACGGGATTGTCATCATAGTAACCCCATTTCAACGTAAACAAACCTTTTATAAAGTATGTTTAATTTGTACCTTTAAAACAACGTGAGATCTTCAACATTATATCCACTATCAGAAAATTTAACTGTAGGTTTGGCAAGCACATCCATCTATAGCTACTCTTCGGTCTCCCATCCAGGGTTATAGCCAAGCCTAATCCTGTTTAGCTGTGACAGTTGTCACTAACTGCTACCAATGTGCTATTGTGAGAATTATTGTTGAGAGTTCTCCACTTAAACACTAAATAGATTCACTGTTTCTATCGAAGACATCCAAAGGGGAGGTTTAACAGCGCAAATAGAATGTGAACATACCGTATATAATCAATGGTGCTATTTAGGCCTATATAGCATTTGCAAGGTCATCAACAGCTATTGTTTTAATTCAACTCAGGATTCAACTAAAAATAGACAATACAATAGGCCTCGGGTTTAAAGCTCTGGTTGATGTCAAATGTAATGATTTTTTACGATATTGAATGGCGTTTGGTTGTCAACTCAACCAAATGTCAACGTTTGAAGGATATTTTCCATCTGTGCCACAAAGTTATAGAATAGGACGAAATCAAATCAGACTTTCTTTAAAGTCCATTTAAAGTTTGATTTTGTCCTATTCTTTAACTTACATTTTTGGTTGAGATGGAGATGTGAATCCAACATATCAATTATTAATTTGTAGACAAACTCGAGGAAAAAAGCCAGACTCAATCACTGGCACAGATGGAACTCTGAATATAAATCACTTTCAAATGTTGATATTTGCTTGCGTTGACAACCAAACACAATTCAATATCACATTTGAAGTACAATAAATAGCCTATTAATTTGTTGACAATTTGACAAATGATATGTTGAATTTACGTCTCCAACTCACCCAAAAATACAAGTTAAAGAATGGGATTAAGCCAGTGGCTCAGATGGAACTATCCAACCAGTAGATACATATCCTTTAAATGTTGACATTTGGTTGCTTTGTCAATCAAAAACAATTCAATGGTACTTTTGTAACACAGTAAAAAGCCAAAAGTTAAGGCTATCTTACAAACTAATGTAACATTCAACCTAAAAATGATTAACACATCCATGGCCACATTTGAGGTTACTGTAACCATACACTATATAGTAGCAGTTAAACGTTTGGACCCACCAACTCATTCAAGGGTTTTTCTTTCTTTTTACTATTTTCTACAAATAATAGTGAAGACATCAAAACTATGAAATAACACATATGGAATCATGTAGTAACCAAAAAAGTGTTAAACAAATATTTAAAATTCTTCAAAGTAGCCACCCTTTGCCTTGATGACAGCTTTACACACTCTTGGCATTCTCTCAACCAGCTTCATGAGGTAGTCTCTAACCTACAAAGCATTACATGGGCTTGCGCCTACCTATCTTTCCGATTTGGACCTGCCGTTCATACCTACACGTACGCTACGGTCACAAGACGCAGGCCTCCTAATTGTCCCTAGAATTTCTAAGCAAACAGCTGGAGGCAGGGCTTTCTCCTATATATCTCCATTTTTATGGAATGGTCTGCCTACCCATGTGAGAGACGCAGACTCGGTCTCAACTTTTAAGTCTTTACTGAAGACTCATCTCTTCAGTGGGTCATATGATTGAGTGTAGTCTGGCCCAGGACTGTGAAGGTAAACGGAAAGGCTCTGTCTCTGCCTGGCCGGTTCCCCTCTCTCCACTGGGATTCTCTGCCTCTAACCCTATTACAGGGGCTGAGTCACTGGCTTACTGGTGCTCTTTTATGCCGTCCCTTAGAGGGGTGCGTCACTTGAGTGGGCTGAGTCACTGACGTGATCTTCCTGTCTGGGTTGACGCCCCCCCTTGGGTTGTGCAGTGGCGGAGATCTTTGTGGGCTATACTCGGCCTTGTCTCAGGATGGTAAGTTGGTGGTTGAAGATATCCCTCTAGTGGTGTGGGGGCTGTGCTTAGGCAAAGTGGGTGGGGTTATATCCTTCCTGTTTGGCCCTGTCCGGGGGTATCATCGGATGGGGCCACAGTGTCTCCTGACCCCTCCTGTCTCAGCCTCCAGTATTTATGCTGCAGTAGTTTATGTGTCGGGGGGCTAGGGTCAGTCTGTTATATCTGGAGTACTTCTCTTGTCTTATCTGGTGTCCTGTGTGAATTTAAGTATGCTCTCTCTAATTCTCTCTTTCTCTCTTTCTTTCTCTCTCTCGGAGGACCTGAGCCCTAGGACCATGCCTCAGGACTACCTGGCCTGATGACTTCTTGCTGTCCCCAGTCCACCTGGCCGTGCTGCTGCTCCAGTTTCAACTGTTCTGCCTGCGGCTATGGAACCCTGACCTGTTCACTGGACGTGCTACCTGTCCCAGACCTGCTGTTTTCAACTCTCTAGAGACTGCAGGAACGGTAGAGAGACTCTTAATGATCGGCTATGAAAAGCCAACTGACATTTACTCCTGAGGTGCTGATTTGCTGCACCCTCGACAACTACTGTGATTATTATTATTTGACCATGCTGGTCATTTATGAACATTTGAACATCTTGGCCATGTTCTGTTATAATATCCACCCGGCACAGCCAGAAGAGGACTGGGCACCCCTCATAGCCTGGTTCCTCTCTAGGTTTCTTCCTAGGTTTTGGCCTTTCTAGGGAGTTTTTCCTAGCCACCGTGCTTCTACACCTGCATTGCTTGCTGTTTGGGGTTTTAGGCTGGATTTCTGTACAGCACTTTGAGATATCAGCTGATGTAAGAAGGGCTATATCAATAAATTTGATTTAGATTTTTTTTTGTCACCTGGAAGGCATTACAATTAACAGGTGTGCCTTGTTCATTTGTGGAATTTCTTTCCTTAATGTGCTTGAGCCCATCAGTTGTGTTGTGACAAGGTAGGGGTGGTGTACAGAAGATAGCCCTATTTGCTAAAAGACCAAGTCCATTTCATGGCAAGAACAGCTCAAATAAGCAAAGAAAAATTACAGTCCATCATTACTTTAAGACATGAAGGTCAGTTAATACAGAACATTTCAAAAACTTTGAAAGTTTCTTCAAGTACTGTTGCAAAAACCATCAAGCGCTATGAAGAAACTGGCTCTCATGAGGACCGCCACAGGAAAGGAAGACCCAGAGTAACCTCTGCTGCAGAGGATACATTCATTAGAGTTACCAACCTCAGATTGCAGCCCAAATAAATTCTTCGAAAGTTTAAGTAACAGACACATCTCAACATCAACTATTCAGAAGAGACTGTGTGAATCAGGCCTTCATTGTCGAATTGATGCAAAGAAACCACTACTAAAGGACACCAATAATGAGAAGAGACTTGCTTGGGCCAAGAATCACAAGCAATGGACATTAAACATCTGGAAATCTGTCCTTTGGTCTGATGAGTCCAAATTGTCTTTGTGAGACGCAGAGTAGGTGAACGGATGATCTCTGCATGTGTGGTTCCCACCGTGAAGCACGGAGGAGGAGGTGTGATGGTGTGGGGGTGCTTTGCTGGTGACACTGTCAGTGATTTATTTAGAATTCAAAGCACACTTAACCAGCATGGCTACCACAGCATTCTGCAGCGAAACGCCATCCCGTCTGGTTTGCTCTTAGTGGGACTATCATTTGTTTTTCAGTAGGACAATGACCCAACACACCTCCAGGCTGTGGAGGTCCTCAGCATATGTGGGAACCTTTTCAAGACTGTTGGAAAAGCATTCCAGGTGAAGCTGGTTGAGAGAATGCCAAGAGTGTGCAAAGCTGTCATCAAGGCAAAGGGTGGCTACTTTAAAGAATCTAAAATCTAAAATATATATAGATTTGTTTAACACTTTTTTGGTTACTACATGATTCCATATGTGTTATTTCATAGTTTTGATGTATTCCCTATTATTCTACAATGTAGAAAATAGTAAAATTAAAGAAAAACCCTTGAATGAGTAGGTGTGTCCAAACTTTTGACTGGTTCTCTAAATGTCTTCTTATGTAATCATATAACGCATGCATGTTCAATATAGCATGCATAGTTAATCGCAGGTCTGTGGAGATTCACAATTGCTGTAATAATCTGTGCATAATCTCGAACAGCATTGATCACTTGCACCATGTCATTTTAATGTAATCTCAACTACAATCCAGGTCATGGTTCTGCTATTAGATGAAGCACACATTACGTTGTTGTATAAATAAAGAAAATATCTGACATGCTATTCACATTTTAACTTTGCTGTGCTTTAAAATGGTTGAAAGCTCAGTGATAGATATTTGGGTAAACCAAAAATCTGACATTGTTTTTCCATTGGAATTTGGTAGTGCTTCTAGATGGTTGAAAGCATAGTGACAACACATTGGGAATTCAACAAACTTTTAGCTGTCTTTTTCAGTGGGTGAATAAAGGTTGAAATCTCATTGATCAATGTCTCAACCAAATATTACATCATTATCCACATTGAAATGAAGTGACGTGCCCAGTGAGTTGACTGTGGTTTTGGTGTGTTGTGGTACAGTACCCCATAAAAACCTTCCCAAGCTTTTATCAAGACAACGGCAAATATCATTAGGGCTTGATTCAGGGAAAGTGAATATCACAGCTCATTTTCCCATTATACCACCTTAGCCACAGAGCAATTTAGAAAGGAGAACCCCTCTTAGCAAATGAATGCAATGTTTGAAATGTCCACCCACGTAGCAACGAGAAACTCCCCTTTGTCAAGGGGAAAAAGGGTTTCGTAGGCTCCATGCGATGACTATCTCAGACTGGATGTAGTGTAGTCGTCAGGGGTTGAAGAAGGTTTCTCAACATTGCTTCCTAACATGTTAAAAATGACTTCCTCCTGACATGACTCATTGAAAAATGACCTTCACTTGAGATAACTATAAGGTTTGCAATTAATGTACAGTACAGTACACATATAGAATTGCACACGTCACTACCAATGCGTGAACTGTAACTGTGACAACGTACCATGTATTTGATATATGCTGAAAAGTGTTGTTTTGGGCTCATTCCAACATGTCTGACTGCAAAGACTGACCTCTCTGACATCCTGTTTGGCCCCTGGGACCAGGCTGTAATCTTATGGGAAAAGGCTCACACAGCAGGAAACGAAAGCATTCTGGAACGTGACATTAATGAGGGTAACAAGGATGACTACGTTTCTCATACAGTTACATACAGATGACTTCCAAATCATACAAACACATACATGAGGGATACGAACACAGGAGGCTGGTGGCACCTTAATTGAGGAGGATGGGCTCGTGGTAATGGCTCGAGCGGAATCAGTGGAATGGTATCAAATACACCAAACACATGGTTTGATGCCATTCCATTTGCTTCGTTCCAGACATTATTATGAGCCGCCTCCGCTAGATACAAAGTAGAATGAAAGCAGGTGTTTGCACACAGGTGTAGTTCCTGAGTTAATTAAGCAATTAACATCCCATCATGCTTAGGGTTATGTATAAAAATACTGGGCAGAAACTTTTTTTGGCTGCTATAGATATGCCCCCATAGTATGACAATGCCCATGTCCACAGGGCACGAGTGGTCACTGAATGATTTGATGAGCATGACAACGATGTTAACCATATGCCATGGCCGTCTCAGTCACCAGATCTCAACCCAATTGAACACTTATGGGAGATTCTGGAGCGATGGCAGAGCCAGTGTTTGGGCCATTTGTGCGCCACCCTATGGGACTACGGAATCACAGCCGGTTGTGATACAGCCTGGATGGCTGACGGGGAGGACTATACTTCCTGTACACTGTAGTGGCATGTATAGGGATTTAAGTAAAATCAGGTCACAGTCATGCTCTGGGTCAACTCCATCCATGGGACTGCAACCACTTATGGTAACTGGATAAATGTCTGTATTAGAATTAAAATAGACATTGGACCACAGTTTTGATATATAGTATTTACCAACTGATTGTATGAGAATGGGTCCGCCCCATGCCAGAGGAGCAGTGCGTCAGTCGACAGAGGGGAGTGGATGGAGGGACAGAAGTTTCCCCCGGTTGCAATGCCAGACTTGTCACTGAGTAATTGTGTCTTTCCATTTAAATCCAACATTTTGTCTTCATTATTGTATTTCTATTCATGTATTTGCCATTAAGCAGATCATCACTGTGGTCACTCCGGAGACTGACAGTGTGACATTACGGACATAAATTGTAAGTTGTCTTTACGACAATTGTGATATTTCAAGCTCCAAGTTATGTTAATTTAAAGGGATACGCTAGCGTACCTGTAGACTTCCAGTCATTGCGCTAACGCTAGTTAGCATTGGCTTGTGAAACTACCTCTAACTTCCTTCATACTGCACGCGGAGACATAAGAAGGGTATCCACGAGTTCATCTGACTCTGGGGAAGGAGAAAAATGGCCAGAATCTCACAAATATCCCTTTAGGGCATTATGACGGAACATTACAAAACTACGGCAGGCTACATGTTCATTATCCAATATTATGCGACTCAAATGTCAAAATGTAAATCTATTACCATTGATCAAAGACTTAGTGAAAATGGAGGATTCTACTTTTTTTATTTAACCAGGCAAGTCAATTATGAACAAATTCTTATTTACAATGACGGCCTACCCCGGCCAAACCCTTATGACGCTGGGCCAATTGTGCGCCGCCCTATGGGACTCCCAATCACATCTGGTTGTGATACAGCCTGGAATTGAACCAGGGTCTGTAGTGACGCCTCTAGCACGGAGATACAGTGCCTTAGACGCCACTCGGGGGCTACTAAGCTAACATATTGAATTGTTTTACGGTGGCCATACCATGGTTCATTTAGCTATTTGATTTACAATTTTAATACCCCTGTAAGTATCAAAACCCCCCAAAAATAAAACAATTATTTGATCAAATATTGAATTTGGCCTTTACTACTATAGCCCATAGAAAACGCATTGAATAACACATTCATAAATGGCAAAACAGTCAGTCAAAAATAAATCATAAGGAATAAAGTTTTGAAGTGTCTGTCCTATATCTAGGAGATATAAGAAAGCTCAGGAAATATTTTAGTTTTTTGGACACATACTGTCATAGGACTCATCTGAAGGTAACCCGGTACCGGTTTACAAAATTAATTCAAGTATTTTTACCTGCCCAGATAGTCATGTTCATCTGGTTGACATGCGGAACACTGTATTTTTAGTGGCAAAGAAAATAATCATACAGTATTTGCCATGCTTCTACACCTGCATTGATTGCTGTTTGGGGTTTTAGGCTGGGTTTCTGTACAGCACTTTGAAATATCAGCTGATGTACGAAGGGCTATATAAATAAATACATTTGATTTGATTTGATATATATATACACATACATACATCTATGCATACACATATACACTACCGGTCAAAAGTTTTAGAACATCTTAAATTGTATTATGTTCTACAGTACATTGTAAAATAATAGTGAATACATCAAAACTATGAAATCACACACATGGAATCATGTAGTAACCAAAAAGGTGTTAAACAAATCAAAATATATTTTATATTTTGAGATTCTTCAAATAGCCACCCTTGACATAATATGGGCTTGGTCTTTTACCAAATAGGGCTATCTTCTGTATACCTTGTCACAACACAACTGATTGGCTCAAACGCATTAAGAAGGAAAGAAATTTGACAAATGTACTTTTAAGAAGGCACACCTGTTAATTGAAATGCATTCCAGGTGTCTACCTCATGAAACTGGTTGAGAGAATGCCAAGCGTGTGCAAAGCTGTCATCAAGGCAAAGGGTGGCTATCTGAATAATCTCAAATATAAAATATATTTAGATTTGTTTAACACTTTTTTGGTTACTACATTATTCATGTGTTATTTCATAGTTTTGAAGTCTTCTCTATTACTCTACAATGTAGAAAATAATTTAAATAAAGAAAAACACTTGAATGAGTAGGTGTTGTAAAACTTTGACCGGTAGTGTACAAACATACATACATCCAACATTTATTTATTTATTTTTTGAAAAACAATCAATTAATTATATAACTTATCTTGTCGTTTCTTATATGCTTCTGAAGCAGGAACACTTATTCTCCAAATAGTCATTCAAGTTCCTCTTCATCATTACTCCAGAATAGTTCTGGTATCTATCAAATAAGGTTGCTCCTAAATCATCATACAGAGTACAGTAAAATGTCAAATTCATTCTCCAGCTCCCCCCAGACTGTACAATGCCACTCTTCTTCATCTATGGCATTAGACCTACCTACTTTAATTGCCTGAGGCTGTCTCCCCGTACTTAACTGGGCACACAAGGGCCTTTGATTTCTTGTTAGATAAGAGGTGACATAAAGTTCTGGAACATAGTTGTTTTTGATCTGGTTATAAGTTCTGAGTTTTGGTTTTAGCCATATATCTGTCAACAGTTTTTCTTTGTAGCCAAGGGTTAACTTGGTTTTGCTCATTTTGACATTGCATCCTAACTTATTTCTAAATATGTGTTGTAGATCAGCTTCATTAATATGGCATCCAGGGGTAGTTATGTGTTTTATCCCAGTTGAAAACCTTTTTGAGTTATTCTGTCCTCATGCATATTGATAAGGCGGTTCCATAAAGTTAATCATTTCCCCCCTCTGTCTTATTTCACAGGGCTCCCAACCCACGTCTCCCAACCCACGTCTCCTTGAATAGGCTCGGAGCAAACTTCTGCACTCCAAAGAAACATTGTATTTTGAATAGATGTAGCTGTTTTGGAGTCTTTAAAACGCCAGATTCCAGCAGTATAGTTCAGCAGTACAAGCATTATAGAGGTGTGAATATCTACAATAGTCAAGTTCTTCACAGATTTTAATTGTATTTACAACAGACCTCCCAATGCAATATAATTACGACGACACAGTATATTTTCTTGTCATACTTCCCCCTCCCCCCATTTCCAATGAGCGCTTGGTGTGTGTTTCACCGCTTTACCAGCAGATCGCAGCAAAGTCTCACCTTTTAAGGAATCAAAATGAGTCTACGCAGGTTGTTAAAAGCAGGATTTATCCAATCGAGTTCATATTGAATTGAATTTATTTGGGTAACAGATATTTACAATAAAATGTACAACGTGGACCCAGAGGATAGCACTTAAATGTGTTTATTAAAACAATTGTTTCCAAAGTGTTCCTCGATGGTAAAAACACAGAAAATGATTAAAAGACAAAATTACAAACAACCATAAATACATTCATTTATATTGAAATCCTAGAAAGTGGCACTATTCATTGCACTTTTCCATAACCTTAGAAATCAACCACATTCATTGCACATCATCCCTAACATTCAAATATATACACCTGACCAGCAGTAGGGGGCACAAGGGGGCAGCGGAGTGCTTCTATACCTGCATTGCTTGCTGTTTGGGGTTTTAGACTGGGCTTTATAAATACATTTCATAGATTTATAGATTTATGGTTTCTCTTAGTTAGACAACCTTGTCCAAACGAAAACCTTTGCCTGCTTTTTAAAGCTATTTAAAAAAAAAGATACACTACCGTTCAATAAAAATGTAAGATTAAGATGTGCAAAAGAACATAGACACTGGACAGAGGAACTCTGCCTAGAAGGCCAGCATCCCAGAGTCGCCTCTTCACTGTTGACGTTGAGACTGGTGTTTTGTGGGTACTGTTTAATGAAGCTGCCAGTGACCCCAAACTTTTGAACAGAAGTATATATCATTTTTTAATTATTTTTTTTATTGATCAGGGGTAGAGCTTTGCGTTTTTTTATGATTGCTTGCACAGTTGTTGCGGAATTTGGCTCATTGTGTCAAGTCTACACACACCAGCCAAATAAGACACAACACTTAGAGATAAATATCTCACTTCTATGTCAAAATGAAACTCTGCAATCAAACCTAACAATCGTTCTTCCAAATGTAACAAAATTATACACACATGCACCATTTGAATGACTCTTTCAAAGTAGCAACACACTGATGTACTTCATACAAAACACTGCTGTCTTTAGTACTTTGTATACCTTTTTAATGTTCTCATACAGGCTTCTGTGAAAGACAGTACATCTACTCACATTTCAATCAACACAAAAAATAGAAAGGCTTCAGAAATAAATATATACAGCTTATTTTTTTTTGCCATTGCAGGTTTTTACAACACAAAAAACCACAAAGAAAAGTAGAATTACAGTACAGTAATCAATACAATAAGTTACTGTAAACTCACAGAAACCAAAATAATTACAGTAAAATTACAGCGCAATGGTAAACCAAAAATAGTATTGTAAGGGATTGTAAGGGATGGGGTGGATGGTTTATGGATCGTGCCTTCTGTTAGGGTCTGGCCACATCACCTCATCCACATCACAAGCAATGTCATCCCTGGCTGGGGTAAAATATCGCCTTGCTTGCAGTATCCAACCCTGGACTGAACAAAACCTCAACATCTCCGCATGCCTCTTCCATTGCTTGCAAAAGAGGCAGGCGGGCATGTAGTTGGCGATCATACACTTTCCAACGCCAAGCCGAAAATAATTCCTCAATCGGACTGAGAAATGGGGAGTAAGGGGGCAAGTATACAACTGTGACGTTATTGTGGTTGGTGAACCAGTCCCTGACCAGAACAGCCCGGTGGAAACCAACATTATCCCAGATGACAACAAACCCGGGCTGCTCAGGTCCGTCCTGTACAGCTGTAACGTTATAGTGGTTGGTGAACCAGTCCCTGACCAGAGCAGCCCGGTGGAAACCAACATTATCCCAGATGACAACAAACCCGGGCTGCTCAGGTCCGTCCTGTACAGCTGTAACGTTATAGTGGTTGGTGAACCAGTCCCTGACCAGAGCAGCCCGGTGGAAACCAACATTATCCCAGATGACAACAAACCTGTGCTGCTCAGGTCCGTCCTGTACAGCTGTAACGTTATAGTGGTTGGTGAACCAGTCCCTGACCAGAGCAGCCCGGTGGAAACTAACATTATCCCAGATGACAACAAACCCGGGCTGCTCAGGTCCGTCCTGTACAGCTGCATTATGTAGTGCATCCAGCAGTATTGGAGGGACCCAGGGTGCCATGGTGATGGAGAACTCCTTGCAGACTAATGGCGGCACACAAGGTGATATGCCCCCGGCGCTGCCCAGGGACATTCACAACGGCTCTTTGTCCTATAACATTTCGGCCCCGACGCCTGGTTTTAGCTAGATTGAATCCAGCTTCATCAATGAAGATGAATTCATGAGGCTGTGCAGCTGCATCAAAGTCCAGGACTCTCTGTAACAGAAAAGGCATTCACTGTACCGTGAATATGGTGTAACTCAAAAACACAGGACTACAATGTTTGCATTTTCACACAAGAATGGGGTGGGGGTGGGGGGTGAGTTGGGTCAGACACATTGTCAAAACTACAAGCTACAGGCAAGACAGGTGCCCCCACAGACAACCCCCCCCCCCCCCCTCACAATTCACCTGCTTTGTCTGAATGTATCTATGCAGTACCAAAAGGACACAATCTACTGCCATTACTGTATTACAGTATAGTACAGTGACAATTACTTGCACGTAGTCATATCGAAGGTCTTTGACTCCAACGCTGTTCCTCTCAAACGGAGCCCTGTACAGCTGCTTCATCGTAGGTTGGTGTTGAGGCAAGAGGGTCGACATACTGACACGGTTGATATTATGGAATGTTGTGTGGTCTGAGATGATTGGCTCTCGTAGTTGATGTAGGCGGATGGTATTGTTTGCCAACACTAGATTGACAATGGCCAGTTCCTGTTCATGGGTGAACAGACGTTGCCTTCCACCCTCAGGAGGTCGTCTGGCAGTTGTGTAGAAAATGCAAGAATATGATGTCATTGGTTAGGTTCTTTATTACATACTGTACACAGCAACATCACAACTGTATTACTTCACAGCATTATACCTATTTGTTTTGTTCACTGAGGAGCATAGACCTAATATTGTAGGACTACATTGTATTGTACTGTGATGCAGAATGATGTGCAACAATTATGTAGGTACAGTCTAGTGTAGAACGTTGAAGACATACCTGTTCTCCAGTCTAAATGTCCTGCTACTGCATAGCGACTCCGGTTGGGCTGGACTCTCTGTCCAGCCTCCCTCATCGTCAGGCCATGATTTATGACATGGTACACCAAAGTGTCCCTAATGTCTTCGGAAATATGTTTCCGTCTATGCCTGCTCCCCTTCTTTGTTCTTGTCCTCATCCTCCTCCTAGTCCTCTCTCTCTTCCTCTTCCTCTTCTTCTTCCTCTTCCTCTCGCTCTCACTGCCTCCATGTTTGCATAGTTCTCACAAAAGAGGTGATCTTACCTGAGGTCTAATGGTAGTGCTAAGGCTCAGACTAATTGGTGTTCAGTTACTGTAGAAGTGTTTTCATGTGTGTGTGTGTGTGTTGCCAATTTCCGGTATGTTTTGCATTTTGAATAGAAGTGTTTTCCCAATGATTGCAAGAGATTTCATTCTTGAACAAAGTGTCTAATGTAAGAAACAGTGTGTAGTGTTTTGTAAGTGTGTTGCAGAATTGCAAACAAAGTGCAAAGCAGAAATAGTGTTGGTACTTTTGGTGCCTTTGTTAAAGGCATAGTTACAAAAGTTAAGGTTTTGATTCTTTTGTCTAAGCATTCACTTAAGCAATCGGCAAAAACGGTAATAGTGCAGATAGATTGTAGCTTCCATCAATGTAATTGTTACGGCTGTCCTCGCTGACAGAAGGTGTGGACCAAAACGCAGAGTGGTTAGTGTTCATTCTTTTAATGAAAGTAAATAAAACAATTCAAAATACAAAAACAACCAACGTGACAAAACCGAAACCGTCCTGTGTGGCAACAAAACCTCCACAGGAACAAACACCCACAAAACACAAGTGAAACCCAGGCTGCCTTAGTATGATTCTCAATCAGTGACAACTATAGACACCTGTCTCTGATTGAGAATCATACCAGGCCGAACACCAAAATCCCAACATAGAAATAGAAAACATAGACTGCTCACCCAAAACTCACGCCCTGACCAATAAACACATACAAAACAAGAGAAAACAGGTCAGGAACGTGACAGTAATTGTCTGCATACTTCCAATCCCCCATATACTTGGGGAAGATATAGAGTAGCAGGCAAAAGTTTGGACACGTCTACTCATTCAAGGGTTTTTCTTTATTTGGACCATTTTCTACATTGTAGAATAATAGTGAAGACTTCAGAACTATGAAATAACACATATGTAATCATGAAGTAAGAAAAAAAGTGTTAAACATATCAGAATATATTGTGTAATGTGTAATGTGTGGTGTGTAGTGTGTAGTATGTAGAGTATAGAGTGTAATGTGTAGTGTGTAATGTGTAATGTGTAGTATGTAGAGTATAGAGTGTAATGTGTAGTGTGTAATGTGTAATGTGTAGTATGTAGAGTGTAGAGTGTAGAGTGTAATGTGTAATGTGTAGTATGTAGAGTGTAGAGTGTAGAGTGTAATGTGTAGTGTGTAATGTGTAATGTGTAATGTGTAATGTGTAATGTGTAGTATGTAGAGTGCAGAGTGTAATGTGTAGTGTGTAATGTGTAATGTGTAGTATGTAGAGTGTAGAGTGTAATGTGTAATGTGTAATGTGTAGTATGTAGAGTGTAGAGTGTAATGTGTAGTGTGTAATGTGTAATGTGTAGTATGTAGAGTGTAGAGTGTAATGTGTGTATGTAGAGTGTAGAGTGTAATGTGTAGTGTGTAATGTGTAATGTGTAGTATGTAGAGTGTAGAGTGTAATGTGTGTATGTAGAGTGTAGAGTGTAATGTGTAGTGTGTAGTGTGCTCCTCGCAGTATTGTTTACTCTTAGGATTTTACAAGACATAACACTAGCTCTGGTATTGCAACTGTGCTGTTTATAAACCAAAACAATGTGTTTTAACTGTGCTGGTTATAGACCATAACAATGTGTTTTAACTGTGCTGGTTATAGACCATAACAATGTGTTTTAACTGTGCTGGTTATAGACCATAACAACGTGTTTTAACTGTGCTGGTTATAGACCATAACAACGTGTTTTAACTGTGCTGGTTATAGACCATAACAACGTGTTTTAACTGTGCTGGTTATAGACCATAACAACGTGTTTTAACTGTGCTGGTTATAGACCATAACAACGTGTTTTAACTGTGCTGGTTATAGACCATAACAACGTGTTTTAACTGTGCTGGTTATAGACCATAACAACGTGTTTTAACTGTGCTGGTTATAGACCATAACAACGTGGTTTAACTGTGCTGGTTATAAACCAAAACAATGTGTTTTAACTGTGCTGGTTATAAACCAAAACAATGTGGTTTAACTGTGCTGGTTATAGACCATAACAACGTGGTTTAACTGTGCTGTTTATAAACCAAAACAACGTGTTTTAACTGTGCTGGTTATAGACCATAACAATGTGGTTTAATTGTGCTGGTTATAGACCATATAACCTGGGGCACGATCATTTAAGATGTCAAGCATATGATTGAGTTTAAATTGGTCCCCTCTGGTCTCCAAAGGCCACAAGCCCACCTCCCGGAACTCCTGTACAGGGTCCTAGGAGGGACATTACGCTTATACCTGATAACATTATTTTGACCTGCATTCAGGGGCGAAAATCTGAGATCAACCTTGGAGGGGACAATTACATAAAATTTTCTCAAGAGCAATTCCTGAGGGGGACACCAAAAGTAGTGCTGTAACACATAGCATACGTTGTTAAATGTATATTGAGGAACCATAATTCCTACAACTGGATAATTGATAGGTACAGTAGTTAACTGAAGGGTTTTCCCAACTTGTTCAAATGTTTAAATCATTATAATTCTACTACTAATAATAGTTATAGCAGTGCTCCTTACCAGTCCAGTATGTATGCAGGTATTCGTACTTACAACCAGCAATATCAAGAAAGGTCAGTAGGTGACAATGGTACTGTACACTGTATGGGTGTAGTTTTCATAAATACAATGAACATGGTGTGATCACATCTAAAAGAATCTCCATTGAGAACCATCACAAAGTTGGTCTCCGTATTGAATTGACCTTTTAATTTGACTTTTTCTGATACATTTATATAGTCATTAAATATGTGCACCTGGCCTGAGTCTACAATATCTTTGCAAGAACAAAAAGCTTAAAATAAGTACAGTTCTAAAAGCAAAATAACTACTTCAATGAAAAACCCAAATAAATCAAACAAAATATCCTTCAGTGTCTCAACTCTTCAAACAGCAGCTATGGACAAGTATGTCGCACAAAGTATGCCATTTTAAATAAAATAACATGAAATAAATCATTTGTAAGTGTACTGAAAACTACTAAACAAAAGAACAACTATCAATTACACCATGGGTTCTCAAACAGGGGTCCATGGACTAATTGCAAGGGGTCCGTGAAATAAAAAAGTGTAATGAATGTAGTCAGTACCACAAGGTTTCCAGTAAGTTTACATATAATATAGAGGGGGTGGAGGTCCCTGAGGACCGCTCAAAACCTTGCCTGCCTTGCCTCAAAATATGCAGGGGTTCCAGTACCCCAAAAAGGTTGAGAACCACTGCTATACACACTACTGAACAAAAGAACCGAGCATATGTTTGCGGGTTTCCTCAACAACACATCAGTTGGCACTTTCGCAATGCCCTCGCCTGTTGTCTCCGACACCCTGTATAGCCCAATAAACTCCTCGTGAGGGACAAGGTCATGGTCAACATAACGCAGACAGACATTCTCCTGTTCAGCACCAGAGACATCTTGAGTACCATCAACAATTAATGAAAATTGTACAATCGGAAGAGACCTAATCTCAGCTGCAATGCCTCGAATGACTATTGGCCATGATGTTCAGAATTTCATTCTGTGCTTTTGGGCCTGTGTACATTGTGGTACGCTCTGTTAACCACTTCAGTAAAATGGGATCATCCTCTTCTGCCCTAAGTTTCAAAATCTGGTATAAATTCCCACTGTCATCCGTGTGGCCTCTAAAGGCTTGTCCCTGTCTTACTACATGCCGCACCGAACTAACAATTTTCATCAAGCAATGCCTTGCGTCATCCTGCTGTTTACCCCACGCGCTGGACATAACTGGACACTGATTGGATTTAGCTGGTGTGCTGTTACAATTACAAAGTGGCGGTGGGTTTGGCAATTTTGATGTGCTGTGAATTTTTCAATGCTTTTTCTCCAGTTCCTAAATCCTGCACTAATGAAGGCAGCATCAGCTCTTTGGCCAAAAGATGGCTAGCTTGAAAACCCTTGGCTACAGTGAAAACACAACACTCCTTTTATTGATGGGTTATAATGTAGCCAGGGGAAATCGCGAAACCATCTCTCTTGAAACGTCAACACTCTGTTGGCAAGAGTTTGCGGTTCTATAAATTGTGGGTGTGGCTGATATGGTTTTGTGCCATCACTGTGGTAACTGGACAATGCTGTGCCACTGTCCCCTATACTGGTGCTGCTGGCAACAAGGGTGACACTTGGTCCTGCCGTGGCTGTGACACTGTCCTCTGAAGTCTCTCTCCCTGGCTCTTTCCCTTTCACCACCCTAACTGACTCAGTCTGTCTCCTAGAAAATAAATAAGGTGTTTCCCGTACTCCTAACTACCGGTACCCAAAACTACACAATTAATCCCAACAGCAATACCATTGCCGTAAACAAATCTTAGTTTAGTCACCAGTTTAAGTTGAGAGTGGGGGTATCCATGGCATTTTCCAATTATGTCCCTATTTTACAAGTCAAAAAAATTGAGAACCTTTCATAATGTTGCCAAACAAAGACTCAACAAACTTACCTGAGACTCCCTGTCTCTGCCAATCTGTCCCTGCATATCTGTCCCCAGCTCTGCTGTCTGTGTGCCATCTGTTGCCTGCTCTGCCTAATGACATCATTGTGAAACATTTCCATTAGCATTTCACTTCTTTCTTATGAACATTTTATCAACTAGTCTTTGAGATATTAGGCTACTAGAGTTCTTACTTTGCGTTTTGGTGTACTGACAAATACTCTGATGTCCGTCTTCTTACTTTTTTCTGCCATTTTTCTACCTGGCTGGCTGGCTGGCCTAGCTGCACACACACACATTTACACAACACATGCTGCAGCCTTTTGTAATTTAAATTGTTTGTTTCATATTGGCTGGCTTCCAACAATAGCTGAATTTGTAAAGCTAGCGAGCACCAATTCCGTTTCTGTGTGTTTGCTATAATCTTTGCTACCTGGTTAAATAAAGGTGAAATAAAATAAAATAAAAAAAGTTCACTAGCGACAATTTATCTTTTGCAACGAGACCATTATATATATTTAAGACAATGGTAGAAGAGAGTGTAGTTGCAAATTCAACTAGTGTGTGAACCCTGCCAACTTAAAAATAAATAAATAACATTGCTATGGACCTGCTATGGATTGACTGAATGAACCTCACGTCAGTTACGTACATGTCCCTTTCGGACAGTAGATACGAACCCTTTATTACCTTGCCAGCTAAAGAACTGGCAGTGGATCAAACCATTGTGAGGCAAAGGGCGGGGGGGGGTCGCAATCTTTTGAAATTTAAATGCGCTATTAAGTGTCTATAATCAGTACAAGTGCTTTCATTGCGTATTATTAATATTATTGAAATTACATAGTTATGTTTACAGTGATATATTGGGGGGGACAAATCATATTTTTCCCAAGATGGGGGGGTCGTGTCCCCCCCGTGTCCCCTGGGATTTCCGCCTATGCCTGCATTCTCTTTTTCAGCTTTTTTGATAGCCCACTATACCAGGCAGAGCAGGCAGAAGCAAAATGACACTGAATCAAGGTTGAGACAAGAAGTTTCTGAACTTTAATGTTAAAATATCTAGTGTTACAATATAGAAATGTCAGTTTGTTTACTATTTAAAAAAAGGATTTAAGCAGCAATCAGGTCTCCAGAAAGAGATTGATCTAGGGACACACCAAGATAAATTACACTTCTCTTAGATTAACTCCTTACCTGCATAGTTTCACTTTATCTTGTCAGCCTTAAGCAATCTACATTTTCGAAACAAAATCGATTCAGTTTTTCTCAAATGTAGTGACAATTTGTTGTCAGTCAACCAATCTCTAACAGAATGCAAGTCCTTTCTCAGAATCTCCTCTATGTAAGCCGTATCCTTCCCTGATAACAGTATGGCTGTCATCAGCATAAAGCAGGAGTTTGCACTTTACTGTATCTGGCATATCATTGACTTATATAAGAAATAAGAGAGGCCCTAAAGTTAATCCCTGTGGTACTCCACAGGATATTTATTTGGCCTCTGACAGAATATCACCAACATGACATACTTGTGTTCTGTTAGTCAGGTTAGACCTAAACCAATTCACTGCTACATCATTTAGACCAATGCATTGCAGTTTCATCAGGAGAATATCATGGTCCACAGTGTCATAAGCTTTCTGCAAGTCTAACAAAACCATACCTGTATAGTTCCCCTTCTCACTTTCCTGCTTGATGTCATCAAAATGGTCCACAAGAACGCTATCGGTGGAAGGAGCTGTTCTAAAGCCAGATTGGAGATGATAAAGAAGTTTGTGGTCGAGAAGGTATCCCTCAAGTTGATTAAAAATGAATCTCTCATCAACTTTGGATAAGGTGCTGAGGATCGACACGGGCCTGTGGTTTCCTACATCTGTTTTACTGCTCTTCTTGTGGAGCGGAACCACCAGGGCTGTATTGAGCTCGTTGGGGTATTGACCACTGCTAATAGAAAGGTTTACAATATGCGTTATCATAGAGACACAGACACAGTCCTTTATGATATCTCGCAGGACCGTTGTCCGACCCAGTTGTTTGTGCTCATTAAGCATAGTAGATTGTTAACTTTGTCCTCTGTTACCATGCACAGCTCACACAAGTCATTTGTGATACCTTTGCTGTGGGAAAAGTTGTTAATGAAAGCCTGGCTATAGTGTCCAGAGCAGGTCGGTAACTTCTTAACCAGAGATGAGGCTATAGTTGTAAAAAATGTTTTAAAATTATTTGCAACCTTTGCCTGATCATAACAAAAAACATCATCAATATCCAGGTCAATACTACAGGATTTGACCTTATTGGCAGTTTTTGAGCCAATGTTCTTTGAAATGTTCCACAGTTTATGGGGCTGATGTAAGTTGTCATTAACAGCGTCTATGTAATGTTCGGATTTGTCCTTCTCCATTTTGTATATTGCCTGGTTTCTACAGTTAATATAACCATCATAATCTGGTTGTAGATTTGTCTTTTTGAATTTGGCCAGGTAGCGATCCCTTTTCCTTATGAGGTCTAAGATGTCGGAAATGATCCGGAACGTAATTTGATTTGGATTTGCTTCTTCGGAGCCAGAGAGTCGAGTCTTTAAAAAGATACAAAGCTTGATCAACATCATCATAAGACCAATCCACATTTCCAAGTACTTTCCAAGGACTGTGTACTGAATCACTACTGGCAGATAAATCCTATTACATGCTGATCTCATTCAATGCTGACCTGCTCCCTGAGAGAGACGCAATCACTTGGCTCTGTGTTTTTCAACGTCCGGCCATGAATGCTAGTGGAATCCTTTGTATATTGGGTAACAGATGCATGAATACATTATGACTTGAGGAAGAAATAATGTAGAGTTCAAAAGGCTAACAGAGGACAAAATGTTTTGTCATGCGGTCCTAACGGTTTGTATTGAGTAAGAAATCACATAGGGTATGTGGAGCACTAACGGCCACGTTGGCCCAAGGCTTAAAACAACGTACTGTATTTGCACTGTACCATGCAAGGATAATATAATATTGTGTTCCTATACAGTTCATACCGAGCTACCTTTATCAGCGTTAATGAAAGACTCACACTACACATTACACACTACACGCTACACTATACATGTTACACATGCCACGCGACACTTTACACTTTGCAGACTACAGTCTACAGTCTACAGTCTACAGACTACACACTACACACTACACATTACACTTTACACACTACACACCACACATTACACACTACACAGTACACACTACACATTACACATTACACTTTACACACTACACACTACACATTACACACTACACATGACACACTACACACTACACATTACACTTTACACACTACACATGACACACTACACACTACACATTACACACTACACACTACACACTACACACTACACACTACACACTACACATTACACTACACACTACACATTACACAATACACACTACACATTACACAATACAAGTACACAATACACACTACACATTACACCCAACACACTACACACTACACACTACACACTACACATTACACTTTACACACTACACACTGAACACTACACACTACACATTACACACTACACACTACACACTACACACTGAACACTGAACACTACACACTACACATTACACTGAACACTACACACTACACACTACACATTACACTCTGCACACAACACACTACACTACACATTACACACTGCACATTACACACTACACACTACACACTACACATTACACTCTGCACACAAGACCCTACACTACACATTACACATTACACACTACACACTACACATAAAATTCTATCCAGTTCTTTTTCTCATTATCTTATGAAGGCAGTGAGGGAATGTGCAGATGTACTGAAGTAATTCTGGAGTAATGTTGGAGTAACGTTAAGGTAATGTTGGAGGAATGTTGGCGGAATGTTGGAGTCATGTTGGAGTAATGTTGGAGTAATTCTGGAATAGTTCTAGAGTAATGTTGGAGTTATGTTGGAGTAATTCTGGAATAGTTCTAGAGTAATGTTGGAGTCATGTTGGAGTAATGTTGGAGTAATTCTGGAATAATTCTAGAGTAATGTTGGAGTTATTTTGGAGTAATTCTGGAATAGTTCTAGAGTAATGTTGGAGTAATGTTGGAGTAATGTTGGAGTGATTCTGGGGTAATATTGGTGTTATGTTGGAGTAAAGTTGAAGTAATGTTGGCGTTTTGTTGGAGTAATGTTGGAGCTATGTTGGAGTAGTGTTGGAGTAATATTGGCATTATGTTGGAGTAATGTTGAAGTAATGTTGGCGTTTAGTTGGAGTAATGTTGGAGCTATGTTGGAGTTGTGTTGGAGTAATATTGGCATTATGTTGGAGTAATGTTGGAGCTATGTTGGAGTAGTGTGGGAGTAATATTGGTGTTATGTTGGAGTCATGTTGGAGTAATATTTTGGCCATGCTTTCCAGCTCAATCAAATCTCCCATAGCAGCAATTAAGCACCTGCATGCTGATAAGCACACATCTTGCATGAAACACTAATGACAATGAAATGAACTGAAATATTCCCTGTTCACTCTTGTTTTCATTCTCAAAAGGTAACTCAATCACATTGAGGATGGATATCTCCCGAAACCGTAATGTCATTCTGACACTAAATAAATAAAGTGGCCCGCAATCTCCACAGCTATTTTCTCCAATGGGACGATGTGAGGCTGTGATTGAAGCATAATGGGGATAGATGAGAGCGATGAGTGGACCTGTCTTAACGTGATGGCTTAAAAGTATTCTCTTCTGAAATGAGAGGTGGAAATCGGGGCCGCAGTAGAAAGGAGAGTCAATGTCTCTCCCTCCCCAGTCTCTGAATGACTCAATCTCAGCACCGGTCTTTTGTTTGATTGTCATACATCTTCCTCTATAACATTATCTTGGCAGATCCATTATCGATAATTGCGATATTGATGTGCATTGAGAAATGAAAAGCAGAGCACGGCTGGGAAAGTTCTCAAGTTCACCTGTAATGATCCACAACAGGGTCCAAGGTTTTGGTCGTCACTAGTTGGCACAGCCACAAAGTCATAAACCTGCCTATATTTTGTTTTCTCGTAATATATATATATATTACACACAAAACATACACATACAAATTACAACATATAGACGCAGATAAACCCCGTCTATTTCTATAATCTAACCCGAACCTTAAATGAATTACCAAAAGGCAAATTTTGGTTTTCATACATTTTTATAATATAGAGAATGTTGACTTTGTGGCTGTGCCAGCTAGTGTAAACCCAGTGTTTATTTTCAGGAAATGGCGATGTAAAGGATGTGTGGTGTAAACAAATACATTGTATGTTATGGACCTTCATATTTCATAGTAACACAGACACATATATGAGAGCATAAAGATGTTGAAGGACAGTTTCATTTTCAACAAGGGATTAATCAGATGACCTCAACAAGCCACTTGACCACCTCTAAACACAAGTCTATGGTAATAAAGTAGACATTCCACTAGCATGGAGATAGAAATAAGATAACACACGTTGGTTTATTTAAAGGGATATTTCATCCACATTACAACATTTTTAATGTTAATGATACTGTTAGCGGTTGGTGGCAACGGCTAGTTGAACAAAAGGTTTTACATTTACAAGGAAACATGTATATTTGAACCATCCCTTTAAATTACTGCGAAACAACACATTCAAATGATTTAATAACTCAGCGTATAGCCAGCATTTTCCACAGATTGGCATATTTGTGTTAGCTAATTTAAGGAATAGTACTACTAGTCTTGTTATATGCTGGTTGTAAATGCTGTGAGTTGAGATATTTGCTGAGAGCTGAGTAATTAAAACATTTGAATGTTATAGTCAGAAAATGAAGTTGCTAATTTAGGGATTGGTTGTAATTTGGGGAGATACGGTAATGTGATCTGTAGTTTGGAACAGCGTTAATAAAGACAAGTGACAATACCACTGTAAGGTTCCGCTTTTCTGTTCTTAGTCAACCTTGAGTTATTTTTCTTTGTGTTCTGGATCGTAACCATTGTTTCTTTGTGTTCTTGATCGTAGCCCTGTTTCTTTGTGTTCTGGAACGTAGCCCTGTTTCTTTGTGTTCTGGAACGAAGCCCTGTTTCTTTGTGTTCTGGAACGTAGCCCTGTTTCTTTGTGTTCTGGAACGTAGCCCTGTTTCTTTGTGTTCTGGAACGTAGCCCTGTTTCTTTGTGTTCTGGAACGTAGCCCTGTTTCTTTGTGTTCTGGAACGTAGCCCTGTTTCTTTGTGTTCTGGAACGTAGCCCTGTTTCTTTGTGTTCTGGAACGTAGCCCTGTTTCTATGTGTTCTGGAACGTAGCCCTGTTTCTTTGTGTTCTGGAATGTAGCCCTGTTTCTTTGTGTTCTGGAACGTAGCCCTGTTTCTTTGTGTTCTGGAACGTAGCCCTGTTTCTTTGTGTTCTTGAACCCTGTCTTTCATTTTTGTTCATTGATTTCAACCTGTGTTCATTTCTCACCTGGTCTCATCAGCTCCATATTTAGTTCAGTTCTTTCTGTTTGTATAGTTGTGAGGTATTGTTTGTTTTTGACTGCCTACCTGTGTTTGACCTTTGCCTGCCTGTGTTTGACCTTTGCCTGCCTGTGACCACAATTCCTGCCTTCTGTAAAGGATTAAACATCTGCCTTGCTCTGTGCGTGAATCTACACCTTGATCTCCCTGAGTAGTGAATCTACACCTTGTTCTCCCTGAGTAGTGAATCTACACCTTTTTCTCCCTGAGTAGTGAATCTACACCTTGTTCTCCCTGAGTAGTGAATCTACACCTTGATCTCCCTGAGTAGTGAATCTACACCTTGTTCTCCCTGAGTAGTGAATCTACACCTTTTTCTCCCTGAGTAGTGAATCTACACCTTTTTCTCCCTGAGTAGTGAATCTACACCTTTTTCTCCCTGAGTAGTGAATCTACACCTTGTTCTCCCTGAGTAGTGAATCTACACCTTGATCTCCCTGAGTAGTGAATCTACACCATGTTCTCCCTGAGTAGTGAATCTACACCTTGATCTCCCTGAGTAGTGAATATACACCTTGTTCTCCCTGAGTAGTGAATCTACACCTTTTTCTCCCTGAGTAGTGAATCTACACCTTTTCTCCCTGAGTAGTGAATCTACACCTTTTTCTCCCTGAGTAGTGAATCTACACCTTGATCTCCCTGAGTAGTGATTCTACAGCTTTTTCTCCCTGAGTAGTGAATCTACACCTTGATCTCCCTGAGTAGTGAATCTACACCTTTTTCTCCCTGAGTAGTGAATCTACACCTTTTTCTCCCTGAGTAGTGAATCTACACCTTGTTCTCCCTGAGTAGTGAATCTACACCTTGATCTCCCTGAGTAGTGAATCTACACCTTGTTCTCCCTGAGTAGTGGATCTACACCTTGATCTCCCTGAGTAGTGAATCTACACCTTGATCTCCCTGAGTAGTGAATCTACACCTTGATCTCCCTGAGTAGTGAATCTACACCTTGATCTCCCTGAGTAGTGAATCTACACCTTGATCTCCCTGAGTAGTGAATCTACACCTTGATCTCCCTGAGTAGTGAATCTACACCTTGATCTCCCTGAGTAGTGAATCTACACCTTGATCTCCCTGAGTAGTGAATCTACACCTTTTTCTCCCTGAGTAGTGGATCTACACCTTTTTCTCCCTGAGTAGTGAATCTACACCTTTTTCTCCCTGAGTAGTGAATCTACACCTTGTTCTCCCTGAGTAGTGAATCTACACCTTGATCTCCCTGAGTAGTGAATCTACACCTTGTTCTCCCTGAGTAGTGGATCTACACCTTGATCTCCCTGAGTAGTGAATCTACACCTTGATCTCCCTGAGTAGTGAATCTACACCTTGATCTCCCTGAGTAGTGAATCTACACCTTGATCTCCCTGAGTAGTGAATCTACACCTTGATCTCCCTGAGTAGTGAATCTACACCTTGATCTCCCTGAGTAGTGAATCTACACCTTGATCTCCCTGAGTAGTGAATCTACACCTTGATCTCCCTGAGTAGTGAATCTACACCTTTTTCTCCCTGAGTAGTGGATCTACACCTTGATCTCCCTGAGTAGTGAATCTACACCTTTTTCTCCCTGAGTAGTGAATCTACACCTTGTTCTCCCTGAGTAGTGAATCTACACCTTTTTCTCCCTGAGTAGTGAATCTACACCTTGATCTCCCTGAGTAGTGAATCTACACCTTGATCTCCCTGAGTAGTGAATCTACACCTGGATCTCCCTGAGTAGTGAATCTACACCTTGTTCTCTCTGAGTAGTGAATCTACACCTTGTTCTCTCTGAGTAGTGAATCTACACCTTTTTCTCCCTGAGTAGTGAATCTACACCTTTTCTCCCTGAGTATTGAATCTACACCTTTTTCTCCCTGAGTAGTGAATCTACACCTTTTCTCCCTGAGTAGTGAATCTACACCTTTTCTCCCTGAGTATTGAATCTACACCTTTTTCTCCCTGAGTAGTGAATCTACACCTTGTTCTCCCTGAGTAGTGAATCTACACGTTGTTCTCCCTGAGTAGTGAATCTACACCTTGATCTCCCTGAGTAGTGAATCTACACCTTGATCTCCCTGAGTAGTGAATCTACACCTTGATCTCCCTGAGTAGTGAATCTACACCTTTTTCTCCCTGAGTAGTGAATCTACACCTTGATCTCCCTGAGTAGTGAATCTACACCTTGATCTCCCTGAGTAGTGAATCTACTCCTTGATCTCCCTGAGTAGTGAATCTACACCTTGTTCTCCCTGAGTAGTGAATCTACACCTTGTTCTCCCTGAGTAGTGAATCTACACCTTGATCTCCCTGAGTAGTGAATCTACACCTTGATCTCCCTGAGTAGTGAATCTACACCTTGATCTCCCTGAGTAGTGAATCTACACCTTGTTCTCCCTGAGTAGTGAATCTACACCTTGATCTGCCTGAGTAGTGAATCTACACCTTTTTCTCCCTGAGTAGTGAATCTACACCTTTTCTCCCTGAGTAGTGAATCTACACCTTGTTCTCCCTGAGTAGTGAATCTACACCTTTTTCTCCCTGAGTAGTGAATCTACACCTTTTCTCCCTGAGTAGTGAATCTACACCTTGATCTCCCTGAGTAGTGAATCTACACCTTGTTCTCCCTGAGTAGTGAATCTACACCTTGATCTCCCTGAGTAGTGAATCTACACGTTGTTCTCCCTGAGTAGTGAATCTACACCTTTTTCTCCCTGAGTAGTGAATCTACACCTTTTTCTCCCTGAGTAGTGAATCTACACCTTGTTCTCCCTGAGTAGTGAATCTACACCTTGTTCTCCCTGAGTAGTGAATCTACACCTTGATCTCCCTGAGTAGTGAATCTACACCTTGTTCTCCCTGAGTATTCATTACACAGTGTACATCCCACACATCCACACCTCATTTTCTATGCACCTTTCTGCTTAATTGAGCAAACAAGTCTGGTGTCAAGACCACATCCTGATTACTGTTTTTATTACAGTTTTGATAAGACAGTAATTGTAAAACTTATGCGAATGTCTTTAGCGACAGCGTCAAACAAAAAGTGCCTCTGTGTTTTAGGCTTATATACTGAATATTAGGGCTTTAGTAGTAATGGGCAATTTTGGCAATTTTTCTAGAAATTACAATGATTGCATTTGACTAATGCAAAATGTGAAGTCCAAAAAACTGAATTTGATTCGGTTTAAATTAATTGGTAGAAAGGGACACGCAACTTAGGGAATGGTGAAATTACATTGCGTATCTTCTCACATTCAACAAGGACAAATATTAGCAGCCTATTTTGGAATCTGTGATGTAACAAATGCAAAGACTCAAGTGTCTTAACCTAGAGAGTATGCCCGTGGTTCTGGGAGGGAAGAGTTGGGACGTTATTCAAATCTTTCATCATTGTCTAGGGTCATGACCCATCTGCCTTAGCGCTAATAAAATGACTATATAGTTGAGCTTGCCAGATGTATTTAACTTGCTCTTGGTTGCGGAATTAGCATACGGTTACAGACCTCTTGGACGACCGGCCCAAATGGGAGCCAATTAATCGAGGCCCAGCTTAAAATGTCGGTCATGAAATGTGTCTCGAAGGTGATAACGCTTGAGAGGTTTATGACCGTGCTGAAATCATTTATGTAAATTAATGTTCCTGTTAGTGGCTGGGGCATCGCTGTGTGACGAGGACAGGAGTGTTCCTGTTAGTGGCTGGGGCATCGCTGTGTGACGAGGACAGGAGTGTGGCTGGGGCATCGCTGTGTGACGAGGACAGGAATGTTCCTGTTAGTGGCTGGGGCATCGCTGTGTGACGAGGACAGGAGTGTTCCTGTTAGTGGCTGGGGCATCGCTGTGTGACGAGGACAGGAATGTTCCTGTTAGTGGCTGGGGCATCGCTGTGTGACGAGGACAGGAATGTTCCTGTTAGTGGCTGGGGCATCGCTCTGTGACGAGGACAAGAGTGTTCCTGTTAGTGGCTGGGGCATCGCTGTGTGACGAGGACAGGAGTGTTCCTGTTAGTGGCTGGGGCATCGCTGTGTGACGAGGACAGGAGTGTTCCTGTTAGTGGCTGGGGCATCGCTGTGTGACGAGGACAGGAGTGTTCCTGTTAGTGGCTGGGGCATCGCTGTGTGACGAGGACAGGAGTGTTCCTGTTAGTGGCTGGGGCATCGCTGTGTGACGAGGACAGGAGTGTTCCTGTTAGTGGCTGGGGCATCGTTGTGTGACGAGGACAAGAGTATTCCTGTTAGTTGCTGGGGCACATGGCTGTGATGCTTTATGACTCTTGAAATAGAGACTGCGGATGTTTTTTTTATGCCTGCACCTTTACCCTACCCACCTCTCCCTTCCCCTACTGTTACACAGGAGGCTATTTTGAATCAGGAGCTGCCAGATGCAACATGTGACAGGGTTTATGAGGGGGATAGCAGAGAAGATGAGGCGAAGCGAGAGGGTTTTACTCCGCCTAAAATCTGTCCACAAAAATAAGACCAGGAAATGAAGAATGAGGCCAATGAGAGTGTCGAATTTGGTCCCAACAAAATGTAATTGCTATTTTGCTACGTGAGGCTTATTTTAATCGAATAGCAGTTTCATAACGGTTAGTTTGTTATGAATGCACTGATATAAGTGGACGCACGTGGCATTTCGGCAACTTTGAAAAAAATACTTTATATTGGAGTTGTGCCTGTTATTCACACTCGTATCTGCCCTCTCATTGGCTAGAATGATCCCACCTGATCTCGCCTCCTCCCGCCTGCCTTCTATCTTCGAGGACATGTATTTCCACTGTTAGAGTGGTCACTCAATTATCTTGTCAATATAATAGATCATCTTTGGGGATAGCCAGCACTAATAGATGAGAGCTGCGGTTATCAACCCTTTTAGAGCATCTGGATGCCTATCGATGCAACACAGCTAGGTTGATAATTATGCAGCTAGATTTCTCTAATGTCTTATTTTTGTGTTACCAAATGTCACATAGGGTGTACAGATGTTTTGTTTTCACCCCGTCTTGTCAGAATTATGTTATCCATCTAAAAACTTCTACAATTTGCAATACAACAAACTATTTTAGCCATTCCCATCTGTGAGCAGCTAATCTCGGAAAGATCCATATCTCGCGTGAAAGTGCTGGCCTCCGATCCATGCAGACAGCTGGTTCTAACATCTGGGTGAGAAATAGATGAGTAAACATCTGAAACCATGTTTTGGTGAAAGTAAATTACAAACATTTGTGAGCAGGTGGAGCTCTGTTTTCAGCCTAGTGCTTAATTACAGTGAGAATACATTTTGCAGCTTTTAATTCATTCCAGCCTCTCTTGCTGATGAGAATTATTCCAAGGTAATCAAGGAGCCGAGGATAAAACCAACAACTTTCTATGCATTCATAATGTACGTTTTGTTTTCTCCAAAATGTAGTTTTGTACCTGTTCTCATCCAAGCATTACGTCTGCCATCCCAATAACTTTTTTATGCGTGCTTTGAATTAAATGTCTGTACATTTGTCTCAATTTGTCTATCAAAGTCATTTGACCATCACTCTGATCCTATTAGCGGACCCTTCAAGTGGAGACTTCATTCATTCAACCTGAGCGAGGGATCTGACAGTTAAAAAGGGAGGAAAGAGGGCAGAGGAGAGGAGAGGAGGACTCTCCGGAAAGACACCTGAATTGAGAATAATGAGCCTGGAGAGAAGCAAATACATCTCTTTAATCTTCAGCTAGATTTGAAACCCTCTTTCATCATCATCTGCAAACTGGGCATGCTCAGAGCACTGCAGACACATCAACCTCAAAGGAATAAAGAGACGTCCTGCTTTCAAAGGATGCGCCTCAATTTCCACCTTTTTATCAAGTCCTATAGTGCTGATGCATTGAGGAAAGGCACAGCGTACCGGCAGGGACGGAATTAAAATGGGATGGGGGGGATTATTTATGGAGAAACTTAGCGTCGTTATCAAGGCCCAGGAATGTGTGTATGGATGAAGAGTTAAAGCACGGTACAGTTGATTCATGATGTCATTAGGTTGGGCAAGGGCATCTGGGTAGTGTTTTGGGGGACTAAACTGGCTCACAATAGGAGCCCAAATTGAATGAGAAACCCTTTAAAACGTCTAACGTTTACAGGTATCTGAGGCTTATTGAACAATTTCACCAGAAGTCGTCCCAAATGTCGATGTCTATTGTGGCAGGTTTGAGATAATGATAATAATGCAATGAGATGGTTTGGTGAACCACGGTTCCTAGATGACTAACCTTGCCTGAGACCTGAAAACTTGTGTTTGCTCCCCCAGCTAAAGCCTAGGCTTGCGCTCAGAGGGATATGGTTTGAAGAAAGGTTGGTCATGATGAAATTCCCTCGACCCCTCTTGCCATTAATATGAATTGGACTTCAGGTTTGAATGGAATCAGGTCAGGTAGCATGTTGGAGTCGGGAGTTGGGCCACAATATGCTAAAAGCATAAGAAGTACAGTTTCCGTATCGCTGCTTTATATATTAACCCTGGTGATGTCACCTGGTGATGTCACCACACTGTGCTGTGTGTGCTGTGGTAGGCCTCCTTTGCATATTGGGGGTTGATCTAAAGGTCAGTGGCCTCGTGGTCCAGAAAACACAACATCTATCTAGACACCACTTCATAAAGTAGCTCTACATGGTATTTCTCTAGATGACACACTTCTTCAGTGAATTACAGCTTAATGGAAGAGACAGTTTCCCGAGGTGGACAGAAAACAACTCACCGTGGGTGTTCGGGTTGTTCAGTTCAAACCCAGGTGAAGTTAGTCATCAGTAGGATGACTCCTTCCCATCCACAGTACCTCTACAATCTTTACACCAAACACAGCAACTGCAAAAGCAAGTATCACCACTCAAATAGGCTACCAATATAATCAATGTACTTGCAAATCGTATAGTGTAGTAAATAACATTCCCGAATAGATTAATGACCTGTGATTTTGAGACATAATTACTATACCCACTCCACTCTGCAGTTCAAGTGCCCTGGGTCGTCCTGGGATGTGCCTGTTTCCACACAATAATTGGCTGCAGTATTTATGGGCCTGTGAGATTACAAGTCCTCCAGCTATGGCAAATCCTCTCTCCGAAGACCCGATACCGCTGATCCCAACAGCTTTTCACAAGAATGTGTGTGCTCTTAATCGCCAAAAGGTCTCTGGACGTCAGTGGCTGTTTGATTTATGTGTAGGGGAAACGTTGCAAAATGTTGTAAAACGGTTCCCAGAGGCAGCTGCCTCCCCTGAAGCATCACTGGACACTTCAGTTTGTTTAGAATATGAAATATTAATAACACAAAAATCTATGACGTTATCGGTTCAACTCACAGAGGGGGACGGTTACTTACTGTAGATGCTGCACATGACTGTAATAATAACTGTAAACTGATCTCATAGCATCACAGGCCGATGATTTTAAAGGAATGTTGTGTTGCGATGAGCAGTTTTTGTTTTTCAAATACCTTGATTGAGAACGTAACACACTTACTAACAGGTAGTATTTTGAGGTGATGTTTTTGGTACATAACGCGATACGGGGATGACATTCTGTTAGCTGGGTGAGAGGTGTAAGGTTAGGGCAACTCATTCAAATCTAAAAACTGCCTGATCTATACCGCATTGTGTACTTTACTGTAAGACTACTGTATTCAGTGTGAGGGGAGCAGAACAAAATCGATTATTATAGACATTTCGAATGCCTCTGGCTTTAAATGCCAGTCTACCACCGATGTTTATCAGTAGCCTGGCTCATCATAGAACGAGTACTCTTCAAGGACTCTCACGTTTCCCTCAAGTCCACACCCTGGTTTGGCTGAATACTCACCGGCACCTGATTAGCTTAGCATTCTAATACCATATTATACTAATAATAGGAACTGCTTAGAGGAAGGAGAAGAAGCAGCAGAGGCTCCACAGGCATTGTGAAGGCTCCCTGGTGTCTGTCTATGGGTTTACGCCTCCAACATGCTTTGTACTACACTATGTAGGAAGCTAGAGACTCATTATTATTCACACGCTCAGCTTTTTGCTAATACTAGCTGTTTAATGGAGACTAGGCAGAACAACAGAGGAGAACCCCCACCGGAGGGTGTTTTTTGTTTGTGCTGTGCATTATCAGTGATCTGTGGATCTTTAAATCCTCGGCATCTCTGTCTTTCATCTCAGATGCCATATCTCCATCCGCTGTAAGTCATTAGCTCGGTAGCTAACAGTGAGAGACGGAGATAAATAGCTGAACTGGCCTTTGTTAGTGTTCCTGGCGTAGCGTGTGGCATCAAAGCCACTCGCGATAGGAAACCTTTATTGCATCCATTGTTAAGCTTTGTGAGAAAGTATAGATGGTGAAAATATCATACTCCAGGAAAATATTTCAAAGCCAATGAGGGGATCCAGTCGATGAGCGCTCCTCTGATCTTATTGATCTAAGTATTTCTATCAGCGGCCGAGCTGGTTTCTTTGGGAGGAAAGATGAGAGGCTTCATCATGTCAGTACAGAGTAATTTATCAGACGAACACCAGTCATGTTGCTAGTGGTTTGAGCCTGTTTTAAGGCAAGTTTTTAATCTTCTGCAACCAGACCTGGGTTCAAATAGTATAGTTTTTCTTACCAATGCTTTTGTTGTACTTGATTCAGCTTGCCTGGTTCTACGGAACCTGGTGCTACGGAACCTGGTACTACGAAACCTGATGCTACGAAACCTGATGCTACGAAACCTGGTGCTACGGAACCTGGTGCTACGAAACCTGGTGCTACGGACCCTGGTGCTATGGAACCTGATGCTACGAAACCTGGTGCTACGGAACCTGATGCTACGAAACCTGGTGCTACGAAACCTGGTGCTACGAAACCTGGTGCTACGGAACCTGGTGCTACGGAACCTGGTGCTACGAAACCTGATGCTACGAAACCTGATGCTACGAAACCTAATGCTACGAAACCTGGTGCTACGGAACCTGGTGCTATGGACCCTGGTGCTACGGACCCTGGTGCTACGGAACCTGGTTCTACGGAACCTGGTGCTACGGAACCTGATGCTACGGAACCTGGTGCTACGGAACCTGGTGCTACGAAACCTGGTGCTACGGAACCTGGTGCTACGGAACCTGGTGCTACGAAACCTGATGCTACGAAACCTGGTGCTACGAAACCTGATGCTACGGAACCTGGTGCTACGGAACCTGGTGCTACGGACCCTGGTGCTACGGAACCTGGTGCTACGGAACCTGGTGCTACGGAACCTGGTGATACGGACCCTGGTGCTACGGACCCTAGTGCTACGAAACCTGATGCTACGAAACCTGATGCTACGAAACCTGGTGCTACGGAACCTGGTGCTACGAAACCTGGTGCTACGGACCCTGGTGCTACGGAACCTGGTTCTACGGAACCTGGTGCTACGGAACCTGATGCTACGAAACCTGGTGCTACGGAACCTGATGCTACGAAACCTGGTGTTACGGAACCTGATGCTACGGAACCTGGTTCTACGGAACCTGGTGCTACGAAACCTGATGCTACGAAACCTGATGCTACGAAACCTGATGCTACGAAACCTGGTGCTGCGGAACCTGGTGCTACGGACCCTGGTGCTACGGAACCTGGTTCTACGGAACCTGGTGCTACGGAACCTGGTGCTACGGAACCTGGTGCTACAGAACCTGGTGCTACGAAACCTGATGCTACGAAACCTGGTGCTACGGACCCTGGTGCTACGGACCTGGTGCTACGGAACCTGGTGCTACGAAACCTGGTGCTACGAAACCTGATGCTACGAAACCTGATGCTACGAAACCTGGTGCTACGAAACCTGATGCTACGAAACCTGATGCTACGAAACCTGGTGCTACGGACCCTGGTGCTACGGACCCTAGTGCTACGGAACCTGATGCTACGAAACCTGATGCTACGAAACCTGATGCTACGAAACCTGGTGCTACGGAACCTGGTGCTACGGACCCTGGTGCTACGGAACCTGGTGCTACGGAACCTGGTGCTACGGAACCTGGTGATACGGACCCTGGTGATACGGAACCTGATGCTACGAAACCTGATGCTACGAAACCTGATGCTACGAAACCTGGTGCTACGGAACCTGGTGCTACGGAACCTGGTGATACGGACCCTGGTGATACGGAACCTGATGCTACGAAACCTGATGCTACGAAACCTGATGCTACGAAACCTGGTGCTACGGAACCTGATGCTACGGAACCTGATGCTACGGAACCTGGTGCTACGAAACCTGGTGATACAGACCCTGGTGCTACGGACCTGGTGCTACGGAACCTGGTGTTACGGAACCTGGTGCTACGGACCCTGGTGCTACGGAACCTGGTGCTACGGAACCTGGTGATACAGACCCTGGTGCTACGGACCTGGTGCTACGGAACCTGGTGTTACGGAACCTGGTGCTACGGAGCCTGGTGCTACGGAACCTGGTGCTACGGAACCTGGTGCTACGGAACCTGGTGCTACGAAACCTGATGCTACGAAACCTGATGCTACGAAACCTGGTGCTACGGACCCTGGTGCTACGGACCTGGTGCTACGGAACCTGGTGCTGCGAAACCTGGTGCTACGAAACCTGATGCTACGAAACCTGATGCTATGAAACCTGGTTCTACGGAACCTGATGCTACGAAACCTGGTGCTACGGAACCTGGTGATACAGACCCTGGTGCTACGGACCTGGTGCTACGGAACCTGGTGATACGGAACCTGGTGTTACGGAACCTGGTGCTACGGAACCTGGTGCTACGGACCCTGGTGCTACGGACCTGGTGCTACGGAACCTGATGCTACGAAACCTGGTGCTACGGAACCAGGTGCTACGGACCTGGTGCTACGGACCTGGTGTTACGGACCTGGTGCTACGGAACCTGGTGCTACAGAACCAGGTTTCATAATTTCCCGTTTTAGTCTTCTTTTGTTATGCAGGTTAAAAACCTGGCCTTGCATTGATTTGCTAAATTAACATATTTTATGCTACACTGAACAAAATATAAAGCAACTTGTAAAGTGTTGGTCCCATGTTTCATGAGCTGAAATAAAAGAACCCAGAAAACTTCCATACACACCCCAAAAATATTTAGTCTCTAATTTTGTATAAAATTTGTTTGCATCCTTGTTAGTGTGCTTTTCTCGTTCAGCAAGATAATCCATCCATCTGACAGGTGTGGCATATCATGAAGCTGAATAAACAGCACGATCATTACACAGGTGCACCTTGTGCTGGGGACAATACAAATCTACTCTAAAATGTGCAGTTTGTCACACAACACAATACCACAGATGTCTGAAGTTTTGAGGGAGCGTGCAATAAGCATGCTGACTGCAGGAATGTCCAGCAGCTGTTACCTGATAATGTAATGTTTATTTCTCTTCCATATACCGCCTTCAACATCGTTTTAGATAATTTGGCGTCCAATCGCAGACCACGTGTAACTATGCCAGCCCAGGACCTCCACATCCGGCTTCTTCACCTGTGGGATCGTCTGAGACCAGCCACCCAGACAGCTGATGAAACGGAGAAGTATTTCTGTCTGTAATAAAGCTCTTTGTGGGGAAAAACTCATTCTGATTGGCTGGGCCTGGCTCCCCAGTGGGTGGGCCTGGCTCCCACGTGTGTGGGCCTATGTCCTCCCAGGCCCACCCATGGCTGCACCCCAGCCCAGTCATGTGAAATCCGTTGATTAGGGCCTAATGAATTTATTTCCTCATATGAACTGTAACTCAGTAAAATCGTTGAAATTGTTGCATGTTGCATTTATATTTTTATTGAGTATAATTGTAAAAGCTCTCATTAGACTTCACACAGCTTTTAGCTGAGGATGGGTGTCACGTTCCTGACCTTATTTCCTTTGTTTAGTTGGTCAGGACGTGAGCTGGGTGGGCATTCTATGTTTTGTGTTTCTATGTTGGGTTTGTTGTTTGGCCTATATTATGGTTTGAACCATATTAAGGTAGCCTGTTTGCACTGTTGGTTTGTGGGTGATTGTTTCCTGTCTTTGTGTTCTGCACCAGATAGGACTGTTTTCGGTTTTCACATTTATTGTTTTGTTGCTTGTAGTGTTCACGTTATTTTCTTTATTAAACATGTTGAACACTAGCCGCGCTGCGTTTTGGTCCTCTCCTTCATCCCAGGAAGAAAGCTGTTACAATGGGGCTACACCGAAAACAGCTTGCTGCTTTTGTAGGTCTCAAGAATAGCTTTAGTATTCTGAAAAATCGTTTTAAAGAGTGCTCTAAAATTATTGCGAGAAAGTAGAAGGAATCTATTGACAAAATTAATATAACAGATTATGACTTGTATCATTTCTTATATGCATGATGAGGGAGAAAAAAAAATATTCCCTTAACAAATACAGTTATCGATCACTCTAGGTTTAGTATTTCATATTTATTAGGATCCCCATTAGCAGTGGTGTGAAATCATCCGAGTGAGGGAAACAGCGCCCCTCTGTCTCTGTATGTGTAGCCCATGTATCTGATGCTGTCTGGAACAAAAGAGTATGACATGGTGCCGCAGTAGCATTGGATTGATTGATGCCAGCAAGCATTTCCTTCCCTTGATAAAAAAAAATATATATAATTTGCAAATCATCGTTGCGCTGAGCTCAACTGTGGGTTGTTATGGTCTGCTTGTGTTGGTGTGCTGCAGTAGCTAGCTTGCTAAATCGGCCCTTTCCTAAGCCATGGACAGAGATGGGGATTTGGACATGTGGTTTTGACTTAATTCTCTGTACAGGCCAATGATTATAACAGAGATTCGGATGTAAACATAAATTCATATGTTGTGCCATTGGCCTGAGACGATTGAAGTTCCATATGTAGCCTAGATGTAGCCTGGTAGGCTCACGTTAACTAGCTAGCTAACTTAGCTGGTTCATTGTTGCCCATGCGAGGAAGTCAGGCTACAACCACATTATATTTAGGAACATTGATTGGACTAAATTGTTTTTGGTATCTTTACATTTGTTTTCACTGTATTAAAATAATCATATATAGCCTTGTTGATTTGATGATGTTTAAGTGTAAATGGTGCTCGAATAGCGGAGGCAGGGCTCCTGTTGTTTTTGTGCTGATTTGCGGTAACTAAGGGGTCCTAAATAAGTAGTTGTGTAGTAAACTGTCGAAAACATTAACTTCCTTGACCATGCTGCAGGTCGTGTAACTGTTTGTTAATGCAATTTTTGCTTTGTCGACATCACTGGGCAAATGTTGCTCTCTGGTTTTGTGATGAAACAAATTGTTGAATTTAGTTGAATTTATTCTGCCACTGTTGTTTTTTTGTTGTCAGGGCCTTATTGTGTATCACGGTGGCTTATGAACAAATGGGTTATAGAGCAAACAACGCAATTATTACAACATAGGCTGTAATATGGCTTTTTTACTGGCTTGGCTTCCTCAGTGATATTACTCACACACCGCTACTGCCCATTAGCTGTTGCCAAGGCAGCAGCTACTCTTCCTGGGGGCAAAACAGGTTGTTAATGCTCTATTCCTGTAAGTGGATCCATTTTGGTCACATTTCCCATTTTCACACTATTGTGAAACATAGCCTACTGGCTCTGATCATTTCTTTTTACTCTGACCCCTTTTTCCAGAAACGTTCGGCTCCAACAGCAGTAGAGCTTAGGTCGGCCCCAACAGCAGTAGAGCTTGGCTCGGCCCCAAAAGCAGTAGAGCTTGGCTCGGCCCCAACAGCAGTAGAGCTTGGTTCGGCTTCAACAGCAGTAGAGCTTGGCTCGGCCTCAACAGCAGTAGAGCTTGGTTCGGCCTCAACAGCAGTAGAGCTTGGTTCGGCTTCAACAGCAGTAGAGCTTGGTTCGGCTTCAACAGCAGTAGAGCTTGGTTCGGCCCCAACAACAGTAGAGCTTGGTTCGGCTTAAACAGCAGTAGAGCTTGGTTCGGCTTCAACAGCAGTAGAGCTTGGTTCGGCCCCAACAACAGTAGAGCTTGGTTCGGCTTCAACAGCAGTAGAGCTTGGTTCGGCTTCAACAGCAGTAGAGCTTGGTTCGGCCCCAACAGCAGTAGAGCTTGGTTCGGCCCCAACAGCAGTAGAGCTTGGTTCGGCTCCAACAACAGTAGAGCTTGGCTCGGCCCCAACAGCAGTAGAGCTTGGCTCGGCCCCAACAACAGTAGAGCTTGGCTCGGCCCCAACAGCAGTAGAGCTTGGTTCGGCCCCAACAACAGTAGAGCTTGGTTCGGCTTCAACAGCAGTAGAGCTTGGTTCGGCTTCAACAGCAGTAGAGCTTGGTTCGGCCCCAACAGCAGTAGAGCTTGGTTCGGCCCCAACAACAGTAGAGCTTGGTTCGGCTTAAACAGCAGTAGAGCTTGGTTCGGCTTCAACAGCAGTAGAGCTTGGTTCGGCCCCAACAACAGTAGAGCTTGGTTCGGCTTCAACAGCAGTAGAGCTTGGTTCGGCTTCAACAGCAGTAGAGCTTGGTTCGGCCCCAACAGCAGTAGAGCTTGGTTCGGCCCCAACAGCAGTAGAGCTTGGTTCGGCTCCAACAACAGTAGAGCTTGGCTCGGCCCCAACAGCAGTAGAGCTTGGCTCGGCCCCAACAACAGTAGAGCTTGGCTCGGCCCCAACAGCAGTAGAGCTTGGTTCGGCTTCAACAGCAGTAGAGCTTGGTTCGGCCCCAACAACAGTAGAGCTTGGTTCGGCTTCAACAGCAGTAGAGCTTGGTTCGGCTTCAACAGCAGTAGAGCTTGGTTCGGCCCCAACAGCAGTAGAGCTTGGTTCGGCCCCAACAGCAGTAGAGCTTGGTTCGGCTCCAACAACAGTAGAGCTTGGCTCGGCCCCAACAGCAGTAGAGCTTGGCTCGGCCCCAACAACAGTAGAGCTTGGTTCGGCCTCAACAGCAGTAGAGCTTGGTTCGGCCTCAACAGCAGTAGAGCTTGGTTCGGCCCCAACAGCAGTAGAGCTTGGCTCGGCCCCAACAACAGTAGAGCTTGGTTCGGCCTCAACAGCAGTAGAGCTTGGTTCGGCCTCAACAGCAGTAGAGCTTGGTTCGGCCTCAACAACAGTAGAGCTTGGTTCGGCCCCAACAGCTGGGCTGTTTCATAAAGAGGAACTGCTGTTGTATGATGAATACCAAACCCTCACAGATTTCCCTTTAGACTGTCTTGATGGACTTCCAGCTCAGTGTGTTCTTCCTGTGGATTGTCAGCCATTATTTTAAATGCCTCTCCTGAGAGACTCGTCTCCATAAACTCTTGTCCTTCACCGCAGCCCGCCCTCCCCTCGCAAGTCCACTTGTAAAACAGACACATTATATTATTAGTCTTACTCATGTTTCCTCTGAGGCCCACTGCCCTGCCCAAAGCCTCAGCTAATCGCTCAGTGTGTGTGTGTGTGTGTGTGTGTGTGTGTGTGTGTGTGTGTGTTTAAAACCTATACATTAGCAGATATAGGCCTACATGTTGTGCAATCACACAATAAATGACCATGATTACAAAAAATTCTCAGTGGTCAACAACCTTGGTAAGTAACTTATTGAAACACAAAACAGTGTAAAGATTAGTAATCAGGGACTTTGCAACCCCACAATCAAGGACATTTTAAAGGGTTTGTTTGAGCACATTTGGGCCTTGTCACACTAAGGAGTTTACTTCAGATGTCGATGAATGCTGCACATGAGTGACATCGCTGTTTGTTTACTCAGCCATGATTTTAATTACTTTACATTCCATTTAGATATGCAAATGATTCTAGGACCTTTAAAAAATAATAATATTTGAAATCTAAACCTTACCTCACTGAAAAGGATTCAGTCTATCGAATTTGGAAATCCAATTTACTTCCAATCTAAATGACTGCATTTAATTAATAAACAGGAACATAATTTAGCCCATAACCAAATTTGAGAACAAGGAGTGCTATCTTTTGTTTTGTTTTCAAGTTAATTGCTTGTTTCTACCCACTTTCTCTTTCTCTTAAGGTTAGCATTAAAACAGAGGGAAGAGACATAATGGATAACCACCCATCACTCCTTAACCCCAGGGGGGAACGTCTTACGAATCTAGATTAAGCGACGACAAGCCACTTCTGCAAGTGCTATCTAAGATGTAAGTCATACTCAAACAGCTCACACTGTAGTCTAGAGACAACAGTCCTTTTGGGAGTTTGGGTCTAATTTCACCCGTGGTCATTGAGCCTTCAATCAACTCCCTATTTGCTCTGTGAGCTAATTATCTCTGATAAAGGCCATTGATACCTAGCCTGTGTTTGATGCTGTGCATGTCTCTCTACCTCCCTCTCTCATCCATCACAGTGAGTGTGAATGGCAGCCAGAGACAGAGGGGCGGAGGCTACTGTCCTCCCTATACCCTTGGTAATCTGTGCCAAGGCTGTTACAGAATGGAGACACTATGAGACACTGTGCTCTGCAGCTCCAGATGGGCAGTACTAACACAGCACATTTGCAGCACCTCGTTCTCCTTACATTAGCAAATGACTTACATAGGTTTCAGTAGGTGTGTGTGTTTGTATCAATCCAATAATCCGCTGAAATAACACAGTGGTCATATACATTTGGAATAGATGCTGATTTGATACTTGTATAAAGCAGATCAAATCCTATCTATCCAATAATAAATTGCAGTATTTTCTGTAAAAGGGGAAAAGGGATGCATTTTTCCAAATCTTTCCAATATACACTACCGGTCAAAAGTTTTAGAACACCTACTCATTCAAGGGTTTTCCTTTATTCTACATTGTAGAATAATAGTGAAGACATCAAAACTATGAAAAAATGCATATGGAATCATGTAGTAACCAAAAAAGTGTTAAACAAATCCAAATTAGTAACAGATACATCTCAACATCAACTGTTCAGAGCAGACTGTGTGAATCAGGCCTTCATGGTCAAATTGCTGCAAAGAAACCACTACTAAAGGACACCAATAAGAAGAAGAGACATACTTTAGCCAAGAAACACGAGCAATGGATATTAGACCAGTGGAAATTTGTCCTTTGGTCTGGAGTCCAAATTGGAGATTTTTGGTTCCAACCGCTGTGTCTTTATGCAGCGATACACCATCCCATTAGGTTTGACTTAGTGGGGCTATCATTTGTTTTTCAACAGGACAATGACCCAACACACCTCCAGGCTGTGTAAGGGATTTTTTACCAAGAAGGAGGGTGATGGAGTGCTGCATCAGATGACCTGGCCTCCACAATCCCCCGACCTCAACCAAATTGAGATGGTTTGGGATGAGTTGGACCGCAGAGTGAAGGAAAAGCTGCCAACAAGTACTCAGCATATGTGGGAACTCCTTCAAGACAGTTGGAAAAGCATTCCAGGTGAAGCTGGTTGAGAGAATGCCAAGAGTGTGCAAAGCTGTCATCAAGGCAAAGGGTGGCTATTTGAAGAATCTCAAATATATAATATATTTTGATTTGTTTAATACTTTTTTGCTTACTACATGATTCCATATGTGCTATTTCATAGTTTTGGTGTCTTCACTATTATTCTACAATGTAGAAAATAGTAAAAAAATAAAGAAAAACCCTTGAGGGAGTAGGTTTGTCCAAACTTTTGACCGGTATTGATAAAAACATCAAATTTAATGACACTTATATACAATTAAAGCCATGAATGGCAAACACCAACACAAACAGACCCGCGGACAAAAGATATAGGCTATGGGGCTGACATTGTATCTGATTGGGTTAATACAAAAAACATCACATTGGCCCCGCCCACCTGCCCATTATTAACTACATAGCTTGGTTGCCTCGTACTCCACAGAGTTTGGTTGTCTGGCACTGAAAGCCTGTAGAGAAGCCAGTATTCTGGTCACTTCTGAACTGGACAGTTTCAGTCTTTGACGGAGCAGACATGAGAACAGGTCCATAGGCTGAGCCCCTGGAGGGGAGAGGCGGTTGACCCTATAGCGGACCTCTACCAGCTGCAGCAGGGCTGAGTCCTGGGATCCCTGGGTGTACGGGTAGTCCAGCTGCAGGATTAGGTCCTGGATTGCATCCGGGTCAAAGTGCATGCTGTATCCAAACAGCTGCATGCTGTTGATCTTCATGTAGCCCATGTTCTGGGATGAATACGCCTCCACAGGTTCCACGGCGCCCTCTGGTGGTTCAAAGTACGCTCTACTAGCGTTTCTGTGTCCCCCAACCTCCGAGCCTGGCCCCGAATCCCTAATGCGGCTCCTCAGGTAGAAATGGACGGTCTCAAAAAAGCTCTTCCACCTGTTGCCCAGTGTCAAGGTCCAGTTGTAGCAGTCCAGGGGGATATCCAGCTTGGTCCTCTTCCAGTTGGGGTAGCCGTGCTGGCCGATCGGCATGGTCCAGCTCTCTGAGTGGCTGCCCCCGAACGGGTTGACGAACACGGACAGCGCAGGCTCCAGCGTGCTGTTCTTGGTCAGGCACACCTGGAGCGTCACCCCCAGGAGCATGTGCACGCGGTTGGACTTGTAGCGGTTGCTCTTCAGCGTTAGCAGCATCCTCTTCCGCCACGACGGGTCGAACCAGGCGTTGAGGCGCACATCGCTGCTGACGAAGATGGCGTGCAGGGCAATGCGCGAGTCGAGGCGCTGGAGTAGGTAGCGCAGCTCCAAGTCCTGAAGGTCGCGGTCGCTCTCCAAACCCAGGTAGGGATCCGTGGGGTCAGGTACGGCGGGGCGGCAGAGCCCCTGGCCTAGAAAGAAGCCCGGGTTGCAGCTGGAGCAGCGGGTGCGGTTCTCGGGGGAACAAGATGCACAGCGGGGGCCTTCTCCCACAGCGCAGGGGACAGGGCCCTGGCAGGAAGAGTGGTGGTAGGGGCAGGAACAGCTCCTGGTCTGCTCAGAGTACACGCCGATGTGGTCGTTCTCACTGCAGTACAGGAGGGACAGGATGTAGCTCAGCCAGTAGCGGAGGGGTCTGAGGACGGAGGACAGAACATACTGTAGGTGAACGTACTTTTGTTAGTCAATTAACATTTTCTTTTTGTTTTCTGTCTTTGAAATATGTTAAAAACATCTCATCAGACACAATAGGATTCATACTGCACATTCACAGCAACAATATCTGTCAATTAAGTAGGATAGGCAGAGCAGAAACCCCATCTCTGCTCTTGTTGGCTCAGCTGCTGGAATGCAAGCTAAATCAGACCAAAATGAAAATCTTCCTCTAGTCGTGAATTCCTCCTGAGTAGGCAGGTGGGTGCTGACAGAGAGCCAACCACACACACACACACACAGACCTTTTGTTCAATGTATGAATATTGAATACTAACCACCCAGTACAATTACAGAGCAAATAAACTATGCATAAAACATTTCATACGATCCACATGCGGAAAAAATGGACCAGTTAAATAATTGGGAACCTCCATCAAATCCCCCTTTATGACCAGAAGGGTGTGATAAAGCAGTGTAATTGGATTGAGGATTGTGGAAGAAGACCGTTTGGCAGTAGTACTGAAGGATTTTGTAATGTAGTTAATTTCTTCCAAAGAATGGCCATCAAAACAGAGAGGTCAGGAGAGAGGAATCCAGCACCGTGAAGTTATGCTCAAAGGAAAGCCTCTCTGGAAGACCGGAGTAACTAATAACAGCTAGACCAGGTAGCATTACAGGGCTGAACCGGGAGCTAGAGGACTACTCGTGTCAGGTCTCAGGGGTTCTGTTGGACCCGTTAAGAACTCTGCCAAGCGCCACAGCGCTTGGCAGCACTGTATTTGTACAGATACAGATAAATAGTATTAGTACAGATACAGTACAAGAGAGTACAACAAACATGATCTGGGACCGGGTTAACCAAATTAGAATTGGAATGTTGTTCAGACTGTAGTTTTGACTGTTAATGAAAACAGAGAAAGCGGTTACTTCAGCAGAGGCATAAGATAAAGAGGACCTACCGTTTGAATGCCAAAAGGTTTGTTATTGATAATTATTTTCTGAGTGTGGATGTGTGACACTATCTGAAGACTTATTGTGGCCTAGTGAGTAGGTACTTCATCTTTTATTGAGCCCAGTGGTCTTAGATACTTTGGATAACAAAAGTTAAAACAGTACTAATTGCATTGCAATAAGCGACTGCCAGTTGTCCTGCTATCCTCAACTCTGGTTATCCGAGGTGAGACTCAATTTCGTCTGTCAGCCCTTCTTGTATTCTAAAACGACTCTTATTTTGTGTCTTTCCCGCACGGTGCATAAATAATTTGCATAATTACAAGACAAAGGAAGTTTGGGGGAAACCTCGGGTTAATGAAAAAAATACTCTATACCTCTCCCTGTGCAGCACAATTCTGGGCTGATGGCGACATCTCTTAATGAGGCTGAAGAGCTTGTTAGCGGTGTGACGCGCTTTGTCGAGAAGCAGGCCTCGCGTGGTCTCCAGCTGCCTGTAGCGCTGGAGCATACCCCCATCCGTCCTCCACAAGTGCTCCACGACAGATTTGTTCACTGCGTAATGGGTTGGCAGCCTTCCGACGAAGCTTTGGAACTCCTCTAAAAAATAAATAAAGAGTAAAAAAAAATTAAAAAAAATGAATAAGTGAAGGTTCGTTCTGGCGGGGAGCCACGTGAGCCGTTGGGGAATAATTACGTGTGACAGTGTGTCTGTTCTCACTGTTTTTGTCTGTCCCAGAAAAGTAAACAAACCCAAATATAAATAAACAACAGCACAACAACGTGTTCAGAGATACTGGTTCAGATTATTTCTTTCTTCTCAGCTTACTAGAGTGCAGAACTGTTATTTCAAGAGGTATCATATTTTATTAACCACCTGTCTGTAGTGTGCACCATTGAATGGTTTAGTCACTAATTGGTCATTTATCAGATGGTATGAGATGGTGGTTGAAGTGGGTGCAAATATACACTTCCAGCTGTCGAAGCAAGGCCATGTATATTGCCATGGTAACCTATTACATCAAGAGAGTTGGGCCAGTAACCGAAAGGTCGCTGGTTTGAATCCCCAAGTGGATAAAACCTGCCCTTGAGCACGGCAGTTAAACCCGGCGCTGATTAAGGCAGCATCTCTCTGATTCAGAGGGGTTGTTTTTTTATTTAACTAGGCAAGTCAGTTAAGAACAAATTCTTAGTTACAATGATGGCCTACCCCGGCCAAACCCGCCCCTAACACGGACGACACTGGGCCAATTGTGCGCCACCCTATAGGACTCTTGATCACAGCCAGTTGTGATACAGCCCGGGATCAAACCAGGGTCTGTAGTGACGCCTCTAGCACTGAGATGCAGTGCCTTAGACCGCTGTGATACAGCCCGGGATCTAACCAGGGTCTGTAGTGACGCCTCTAGCACTGAGATGCAGTGCCTTAGACCGCTGTGATACAGCCCGGGATCTAACCAGGGTCTGTAGTGACGCCTCTAGCACTGAGATGCAGTGCCTTAGACCGCTGTGATACAGCCCGGGATCTAACCAGGGTCTGTAGTGACGCCTCTAGCACTGAGATGCAGTGCCTTAGACCGCTGTGATACAGCCCGGGATCTAACCAGGGTCTGTAGTGACGCCTCTAGCACGGAGATGCAGTGCCTTAGACCGCTGTGATACAGCCCGGGATCTAACCAGGGTCTGTAGTGACGCCTCTAGCACTGAGATGCAGTGCCTTAGACCGCTGTGATACAGCCCGGGATCTAACCAGGGTCTGTAGTGACGCCTCTAGCACTGAGATGCAGTGCCTTAGACCGCTGTGATACAGCCCGGGATCTAACCAGGGTCTGTAGTGACGCCTCTAGCACTGAGATGCAGTGCCTTAGACCGCTGTGATACAGCCCGGGATCTAACCAGGGTCTGTAGTGACGCCTCTAGCACTGAGATGCAGTGCCTTAGACCGCTGTGATACAGCCCGGGATCTAACCAGGGTCTGTAGTGACGCCTCTAGCACTGAGATGCAGTGCCTTAGACCGCTGTGATACAGCCCGGGATCAAACCAGGGTCTGTAGTGACGCCTCTAGCACTGAGATGCAGTGCCTTAGACCGCTGTGATACAGCCCGGGATCAAACCAGGGTCTGTAGTGACGCCTCTAGCACTGAGATGCAGTGCCTTAGACCGCTGTGATACAGCCCGGGATCTAACCAGGGTCTGTAGTGACGCCTCTAGCACTGAGATGCAGTGCCTTAGACCGCTGTGATACAGCCCGGGATCAAACCAGAGTCTGTAGTGACGCCTCTAGCACTGAGATGCAGTGCCTTAGACCGCTGTGATACAGCCCGGGATCTAACCAGGGTCTGTAGTGACGCCTCTAGCACTGAGATGCAGTGCCTTAGACCGCTGTGATACAGCCCGGGATCAAACCAGGGTCTGTAGTGACGCCTCTAGCACTGAGATGCAGTGCCTTAGACCGCTGTGATACAGCCCGGGATCAAACCAGGGTCTGTAGTGACGCCTCTAGCACTGAGATGCAGTGCCTTAGACCGCTGTGATACAGCCCGGGATCAAACCAGGGTCTGTAGTGACGCCTCTAGCACTGAGATGCAGTGCCTTAGACCGCTGCACCACTCGGGTTGAATGGGTTCCATTCTGCAACTAACTATGTTTCCTCTATTTCAAAAGTGTTTTCAAGAAGTCAGAAATCCCACGAGACACTTTTATTATGCGACTTCAGTAAGGTTTTTAATCTAGTATACTCCCTTCTCCACCATATCTCCGAACAATGCTTTTTATCATTCTCACATATGGAAGCTTATTGAATGCCTGAACACCTTACTCTCTGCATTCTACACTACATTATTGCAAGTTAAAAACAAGCTGGCTAAAGCAGAAATATCCTGCCACCCAGGCTGCTCAGTTGTCGCTCATCACCAAGGTCATTGAATTGTTACATGTTCAACTATCTCCAGTAAACACCTGATTCCTCAAACTCCTCGTTGGCCAGTGTCCAGGCCTCTCTGAGGCGGAGCAGGTTGTTCTCCAGGGCCTGGAGGTCCGTCTGTGGACAGTTGCACTGTGGGAAGTCCGGGCTGCACTGGCACCAGCAGTCACTGGCCCTGCACACAAACTGGCCCTCCGAGTTGCAGCCGATGTAGCTGAGGGCTGCCTGGACGAAGCGGCTCCGCAGGTAGGCTGGCAGAATAACCTGGAGTCCTGGGGAGGCCAGAGAGGCGTGGGTGAGTATTTTGGGGTGTATAAGAAGGCAAAACAAACAGACACTGCCGCTAAATTGCTTTTGAAGATCCCACTTCAGAAACCAAATACAACTAAGTCATCCCGGGGTTTGAAAAAGATTCTCGCAGGTTAGCCTCGAGAACCAATTAGATTCCAGATAGGAACTACTGTGCCCTGCCTTTGCTGCACTGGACCTCCTGAAGAATGTATTCCATGTTGAGCCAGCTGTAGTGAGTTACTGTAAACTATTCCCTCTACATTTCTGGGAATAAATATATTAGTGTTAACCATGAAAAGCACACCTGGCTCTTCGAAGTTCATTCAGAGTGATACACCTGTTGATGTTTTGCCTTTAGTTCTAGTTTCAGACATACCTTGTAATTGGATCTTGTTTTCTGGACTGTGGACCAGTACTGAGCTGACAGAGTCAAGGTTGTCATAGTTACTGCATCCAAGGGGGCCTGTCCTGGTTTCAGTCACCTGAGGGAGGTAAGGGAACTAATTCATGTTGAAAGTTATTACATTTTTTCCCGATGTTTTGTTTCATGCCTCAAACATCAGAGAATGAACTAGGAAAATATTCTGTGGAACTGATTGAATAGTATGTGTGTTCTGGTAGGCTATCATAAAGGAAGGACATCAATCTTTGATAAGAGTGAAAAAGAGAATCATCTTCCAATGTTAAATCATATCGACTCCATCATCTTATTCACGGTATTGAAAATTTGAAACCACAATGAAAATCCGTAAATTAATCTAAAAGAAACAATAAGAGTTGGTTGAAATATTCTTGTGGCTCCCGAGTGGCGTAGCAGTCTAAAACACTGCGCCTCAGTGTCACTACAGACCCTGGTTCGATTCCAGGCTGTATCACAACCTGGCCGTGATTGGGAGTCCCATAGGGCGGCACACAATTGGCCCAGAGTCGTTAGGGTTTGGCCGGGTTAGGCCGTCATTGTAAATAAGAATTTATTCTTAATTGACTTGCCTAGTTAAATAAAATAAAATATTTTGAAATAGCATACATTTAGTTGGCGAGTTATTGTACAACGGTGGTGGAAAATTCATAATTAATTAACTTTCATTCCTGCCCAGTCACCAATATTTCAAGGTGATCATGCGAATCAGTGTTCCTCAATTCGGGTCACTCATAACTGATTACAGTGTCTTTTTCGTAATTTTATATCGTTTTTTTTTAGGGAGTAGATCAGCTTAATACTACAGATAGATTGGAGCTTACCATCAATGTAATTGTCTACATAATTTCCAATCCCCCATATACTGATTACAGTGTCTTACGTCAACCATTCTGTAGCATGATAAACCATGATGTAGAGCAGGGATGGGCAACTCCAGTACTTGGGGGCCTGATTGGTATCACACTTTTGCCCCTAGACCCAACTAACACATCTGACTCCAATAATCAACCAATTATGATCTTCAGTTTAGAATGTAATCAGTTTAATCAGCGGTGTTTGTCAGAAATGGGGGGGGGGGGGGGGTGACACCACTCGGGTCTTGCAAGGACTGGAGTTGCCCATCCCTAACATAGATGAAGTGAATCACGATACGGCTTGAGATGAATCATAATCAAACCTCTAGATGTATGCCTTAGTAACAGTTCTTGCATATTTCCTCCATATTCTCCAGCATATGTGTTTTAATGAAGGACTATATGCAACTGGCAGTGCTGAACACCCCTCAACACCTATTCAAAACCTTTTCTTGACCAACTGACACTCGGCTCACTCCACAAAATGGCTGACAAAGGTGGTTAGCTTGGACGGAAATGAATAGAAAGATATGGTCCGATATATCATCCTGATGAATAACTACTAATGTTATTTTTTAGCCATCACACACACTATACGATACATTTATAAACATAAGAATGAGTGTGACTTTGTCACAACCCGACTGACAAAGAGCTCTTATAGGACCAGGGCACAAATAATAATATACTAATAACCAATAATTTTGCTATTTACTTAACCATATTACATATAAAACCTTATTTGTTCATCAAATAACTCACCACAGGTTAATGAGAAGGGTGTGCTTGAAAGGATGCACATAACTCTGCAATGTTGGGTTGTATTGGAGAGAGTCTCAGTCTTAAATCATTTTCCACAGACAGTCTGTGTCTGTATTTAGGTTTCATGCTAGTGAGGGTCGAGAATCCACTCTCACATAGGTACATAGTTGCAAAGGGCATCAGTGTCTTAACAGTGCGATTTGCCAAGGCCGGATACTCTGAGCGCAGCCCTATCCAGAAATCTGTCAGTGGCTTCTGAATAAATGACATTTTCACAGAACCGCTTGCTGCAATTTTGATGAGGCACTCTTGTAAGTGGACTGGAGGCAGGGCATGAAAGGACTACAGATTTCAGTTGTTTGTGTTGTCCGTTTTGGGAAAGTACCTGCGTAATTGCGCACCCAGCTGACTCAGATGCTTCGCTATATCACATTTGACATTGTCCGCAAGCTTGAGTTCATTTGTACATTATACAATGATGGAAAGACCTGTGTGTTGTCCTTGTTAATGCAGACAGAGAAGAGCTCCAACTTCTTAATCATAGTCTCAATTTTGTCCCGCACATTGAATATAGTTGATAATTCAGGCTAGAAAAAACATCACCCAGATAGGCCAGTCGTGTGAGAAACTCATCATCATGCAAGCGGTCAGACAAGTGGAAATGATGGTCAGTACAGAAAACTTTAAGCTCGTCTCTCAATTCAGAAAAATGTGTCAATACTTTCCCCCTTGATAACAAACGCACTTCTGTATGCTGTAAAAGCATTACATGGTTGCTGCCCATATGATTGCATATTGCGGAAAATACAGGAGAGTTCAGAGGCCTTGCTTTAACTAAGTTTACCATTTTCACTGTAGTGTCCAAAACGTCTTTCAAGCTGTCAGGCATTCCCTTGGCAACAATAGCCTCTTGGTGGATGCTGCAGTGTACCCAAGTGGCGTCGGGAGCAACTGCTTGCACCCGCATTACCAAATGTATAGCCCCGTTGGACAATATAAATGGACTGTTTGAAAATGTGAATCACATATTTATTTGGCGTACATTCGACGGCATTGCAGTTTTGGAATAGACGGCATACAGTAAATACTTTTTACGTAGATATTCTATACTGACTGAACCCTGTTCATCTGTCTCTATCGCCCTTGATATAAAATTAGAACACAGTCTGATGTAAGTCACATGAAATTCTTATGACTTGAAACATGTTAATTCTCAGCCGTTTTCATCTTGAGATAAAAGCACTCATATCTGATACACTATGCAACAACGCTTACATATGGAATCGGCACAGCGAGAGTCTGACAATAAGGACAATTATAAATCAAAACAACAACATGCTACACTGTGAATATTTGACATGAATAAAATGGCAACAGTAAATGCAACAGTAACCTATCCACTTGCCTCCCCCACAGAAACATCTCAAGAAAACATAGCAAAGTCGTTGCAGCAGCTGCATTGGTTTAACACAGTTTGACCTCATATAGTAACCTATATTAGCATCTAACTTCCCCTCTGTATGCCCAGAGGCAGAGAGAGGGCAGTCAGGGGTCTCTTACCCTGATGGCGGTGGAGGCGATCTGGAGGTGGTGGAGCCGGCGCAGGGTGTTCTCCCTGTCGGTGAAGTAGGAGGCAGCCAGCTGGTGAAGGGCCTCCAGGGTCACCACCCCCGTATTGTTGTGGCTGCTGCCCTCAGCTCTAGCCCCTGGTTCTGGGCCTCGGCTCAGCTTCCGCTTATCCACAAATATCGTCAAGGACTCCTCCCCTGATTACAGGAAATTAGGAAAGGGGAGACTATTAACTAAGCCAGAGATGCTTATCAATGGTGATCATCTCCCATCTCTTCTTTAGAGAGGTTCCAATTATTCATTGACTGTGATGAAGAAAGATATTGAGCAGAACATGTGATGTATGTTTAATCTCACCCCAATCCAGCAACCATACTGAACTGAGTTCCCTGTTTTAATACAGTTGAAGTCAGAAGTTTACATACACTTAGGTTGGAGTTATTAAAACTCGTTTTTCAACCACTCCACAAATTTCTTGTTAACAAATTATAGTTTTGACAAGTCGGTTGAGACAGCTACTTTGTGCATGACACAAGTAATTTTTCCAACAATTGTTTACAGACAGATTATTTCACTTATAATTCACTGTATGACAATTCCTGTGGGTCAGAAGTTTACATACACTAAGTTGACTGTGCCTTTAAACAGCTTGGAAAATTCCTGAAAATTATATCATGGCTTTAGAAGCTTCCGATAGGCTAATTGACATCATTTGAGTCAATTGGAGGTGTACCTGTGGATGTATATCAAGGCATACGTTAAAACTCAGTGCCTCTTTGCTTGACATCATGGGAAAATCAAAAGAAATCAGCCAAGACCTTGTAAACCTCCAAAAGTCTGGTTTATCCTTGGGAGCAATTTCCAAATGCCTGAAGGTACCACATTCATCTGTACAAAGAATAGTATGCAAGTATAAACACCATGGGACCACGCAGCTGTCGTACCGCTCAGGAAGGAGACGCGTTCTGTCTCCTAGAGATGAACGTACTTTGGTGCGAAAAGTGCAAATCAATCCCAGAACAACAGCAAAGGACCTTGTGAAGATGCTGGAGGAAACGGGTACAAAAGTATCTATATCCACAGTAAAACGAGTCCTACGAGTCCTATATCGACATAACCTGAAAGGCTGCTCAGCAAGGAAGAAGCCACTGCTCCAAAACCGCCATAAAAAAACCCAGACTACAGATTGCAACTGCACATGGGGACAAAGATTATACCTTTTGTAGAAATGTCCTCCGGTCTGATGAAACTAAAATAGAACTGTTTGGCCATAATGACCATCGTTATGTTTGGAGGAAAAAGGGGGAGGCTTGTAAACCAAAGAACACCATCCCAAACGTGAAGCACGGGGGTGGCAGCATCATGTTGTGGGGGTGCTTTGCTGCTGGAGGGACTTGTGCACTTCACAAAATAGATGGCATCATGAGGAAGGACAATTATGTGGATATATTGAAGCAACATCTCAAGACATCAGTCAGGAAGTTAAAGCTTGGTTCGCAAATGGCTCTTCCAAATGGACAATGACACCAAGCATACTTCCAAAGTTGTGGTAAAATGGCTTAAGGACAACAAAGTCAAGGTATTGGAGTGGACATCACAAAGCCCTGACCTCAATCCCATCGAAAATTTGTGGGCAGAACTGAAAAAGCGTGTGCGAGCAAGGAGGCCTAAGAACCTGACTCAGTTACACCAGCTCTGTCAGTAGGAATGGGCCAAAATTGACCCAACTTATTGTGGGAAGCTTGTGGAAGGCTACCCAAAACGTTTGACCCAAGTTAAACAATTTAAAGGCAATGCTACCAAATACTAATTGAGTGTATGTAAACTTCTGACCCACTGGGAATGTGTTGAAAGAAATAAAAGCTGAAATAAATTATTCTCTCTACTATTATTCTGACATTTCACATTCTTAAAATAAAGTGGTGATCCTAACTGACCTAAGATAGGGAATTTTTACTGTCAGGAATAATGAAAAACTGAGTTTAAATGTATTTGGCTAAGGTGTATGTAAACTTCCGACTTCAACTGTATATATATATATATATATATATATATATATACAGTAGCTTTTTAAGCACATAAGATACAGTATAATACATCAATTCCAAACTATATAATTTCCACATTACATATGTTACTAAACATATACCCCTTATGCAGAAGTATCTGCTGTAGCTAAGTTATTGAATGTAATGTATGGTTCAGACACTAGGAATTTCTCCCATTGTCTGAGTCATACATTACATTCAGTAACAGATTTTACATTTAAAAGTTATATGAATTTCCCCCTTGAAAAACCCACTTCTAAGGAGTTTAAGGAGTCCTGCTGTGATGCGTGTCAAGTAGGAACCAATGTTTGGAGCCTCTGTTTACTGTACCTCCAAGAGTGGCGGACAGCAGGAGGTGAGTTCCGTACTTCTTGATAATGGTCTCAGTGATCCTGTGGAGGGTGGGCCGCCGCCCCAACTGCCTGACTGTGCGCATGAAGTCAGGGTCGAGGGGCGGTGCCAGGCCGCTGCCGTCCCGCCTCTCCACCGCCAGGCTGTTGACTTTCCATCGGCCGAACTCCCTGAAAACGACGTCATGACAACACATTTAATTAATTCGTTGGTTGAGTTCTTGGTTCGTGGAGAGAGTTTTCAGTTTGTGAAATTGTGACAAACTTACAGGCTGTTGAGAACATTTATTTGAACGTAATTGTAGAATGTGAAAACCTACATTTAACACAAACAAACCCCAACGCAGACAGACACTATTTATAGACAGACACAACATTTACAAACAGACACAGGCAGAATCTCTCACATACAGTAGCTAAGACATCCAGACGGTACGGTCTCTTCCCTGGAGGAGCTGTGAGCATACTGCAGATATTTTCTCCTAAAGCCTTCTTATGTTGGCACGCAACTTGAGGGAGGGCAAAGGAAAGTGTCGAATGACTTCAGGTTGGCTGGAATTTGCTCTGACAAACATTGCCACTGGCTAATAAACAGTGGGTCACTCTGCCAACACATATGTTCACAGGTCTGTGAGACTGTATGACCTTGTCTTACAATTGTCTTTGTTGGTGCTCTTTTGCCTTGTTTCATTGTAGCTTCGATCTTGCTGTTGCGAAGAAAGGAAACCTCAGTTTCACAATGCCTTTGTTAGGTGACCACAGTACAATATTGCTACTGTAGCATGATAGTCCTTATGAGAGGGTCCAATGCAGCACTAGGCATAATAAGTATTATAAATTGTCAATGTGACCATGAAACTACTGACCCTATATGCCAGATTACCCATGAACCAGTGTAAGGTCCCTATAAGTAGAAAAAAAGGTGAAATCTAGAACCTAAAATTATTGTTTTGGTTCCAGGTAGAACCCTTTTGAGTACCATGTAAAACTGTTTACGCAGAGTGTTCTACATAGATCAACCAAAAGTTCTACCTCTAACCAAAAAGGATTCTATTTGGACCCAAAAAGGGTTCTGATATGGGGACAGCCGAATAACCCTTCTGGAACCATTCTTTCTGAGAGTGTATGGGTAACCATGAATCCCAGCTAATCTTGAACCATATTTGAATGACCATGAATCATTCTATGACCGTGAGACATTTAGAGCAAAATGAGAACCTCTGCCTTGGAGCCTTTCAGGAAATGAGAACCTCTGCCTTGGAGCCTTTCAGGAAATGAGAACCTCTGCCTTGGAGCCTTTCAGGAAATGAGAACCTCTGCCTTGGAGCCTTTCAGGAAATTAGAACCTCTGCCTTGGAGCCTTTCAGGAAATGAGAACCTCTGCCTTGGAGCCTTTCAGGAAACCATAGAAATGCTTTAACTATAAGCACTTGAGGCGTCCAAAGCTAACCAAATATATTCATAATGTAATCTCACAAAGCCCTTGTGATTCACCATTAGCCTACTGTTTGTGGTGACCATTAGCCGCTTCGTACACAGTGTACTGACACGTGTCACATCGAGCTCAAGTGTTGCGTACACAGTCACGTCCCATCTGGGGACCTGCAAGCGATAGCGTTCTAATACGCTAGTCTCTCTCCAGTCTCTACAGTCAAGAGTCCTACTGCTCCAGTATTTCAGACACAGCCTTCTTGTCTCTTCTCGTGGGAGGCAATCAAATCACTGCCACGAGAAACGATCGGCAGAGAAATAATTGAGGAATCAGGCCAGTGTAGAGGGTGTAATTACAGCCAATCATCCTAAAGAGAGACAGACTGCAGTGCCTCTCCGGGTGTCACTTGATGGCCTCTATAGATCACACCCTGGCATTAGCCTGCAGGCTTATTCACCAGTGAGCACTTATGGATGGGAAGCAGGCATGCTACGCTAACGCTACACTGGTGGATAATAGTCTGACAGCTTCCTGTTCAAGACCCGGGGCTCATGTGTAATCAAACACGGGGAAACGGGAAGGGAGGAAAGACGGACGCCAGCGGTCTGTCAGTCTAATAATTTGTAACTGTAGGGGATCCGATGTTAATCCACATGGTTACGTTGCTAGGACCCATATTTCAATTCAAACAGAGGACGTTTCAAAGTGGGGGCATCATATCAGTTGAAGAGATTCCCCATGTTGCTTTTGCTCCCTTCTAGATAGAGAATTCAAATCAGTAGAAGCTGTTCAGAGAGATATTTTTCAATTAATAAAACACGGATGACAAGTGAAGACTTCAGCGTTCTCAAAGCCAGTAGAAATCCTCCTTTATCTGGCTTACCACAAGGGGGAGAACAAGTATTGAGTCATAGCGGAACAGCAGGACCATGTTCAGGAATGTCATTATATTATGGCACAATGCCAGCATCATCCTATACTTTCAAACTCTCATTGGAAGTTTGAGTAGCACACTTCACTTTCAAAAGAACTCCCACCTTACATTTATTCTAAACCATTTAGCAATGTTTCAGGCAATACTCTGCCCTTTTATAAAGCAGTCTCTCTGGTACAGGGCATTTACCAGGGTGCGTGTGTTCCACCGATGTCACAAGCAAAGTGGAACACATTCCATTCACACTAGTTCTGAAAACAACATACCCATCAATGTGAATTGTGATGGACATCCAGTCTATGTTCACTTACAACGTATGTGTTGACGACACAAGCTTTCATGGATTTGCGTGTATGCTATTTAGACACCTTGCCTACATCAGTCAGTTAACGCAATATCAGAACTGAACTGACTTATAACATATATAAGAGTGTCCTTTAAAAAAATCAGCCACAACGACAGTGCTGTATGTAAAAGCACTGCTACAAAATAATAATATGCCTAGAGTTGATAATGACACGCTATAGGAGTGAAGTGTTGTTCAGAGAGGGAGATGTGCCACAGAATAGTCTCACTTGCTTGCGAGTAGGGTTGCAAAGAGAGGGTATACTACTGGAACCTTTCGAAGTTTGCCAGTAAATTGACAGACTTTTGGTAGCTTTTAAGGTTTTGGGGAATTTTGTAAGGTGACATCTAGTAACCTTTTATGGGCACTTCAGATTAACACAGGTGTCTGTAATTATCTCTGGTAATTACCTTTGGCCCTCTGTGTGGCCTTATCACATCTAAAATATATACAAAAAGTCAAATAAGATTATTTGACAATATAAAATATTCATGGCAAAGCTGTAAAACATTATGCTAAATATAAACCATCAACGTAGTGATTCCCATTGGTGTTTTATTATGAGGGTTTCAGCATGAAATATCCCTTATATATTTTTGGGGAAATTGATTTTATTATGTCAACATGTCTTTGTTGTACATGTTCACTTTTGTTCATGATCTACCTCACTTGCTTTGGCAATGTAAACATGTTTCCCATGTCAATAAAGCCCCTTAATTTGAAATTGTATTGAGGGTGGGGAGGCTACTAAAGAGAGAAAAAGGTCACCTGAACATCTTGTATCTGGTAGTATAGCCCTGCTGGTGTCTCTCCACCGACTCAGTGAACTCCAAAGAGTGGTGGAAGGGCCCTTTGTCCGACAGCAACCAGCCCATGGGCCTAGCGGTACCACCATCATCACTGGGTCCGGCGGCAGCAGCAACAACCCAAGTCCCGGTCCAGCAGCAGCACAGACTCAGAGCGAGCCCCTCCCACAGGAGCAGCACAGACAGTCGTCTAAGACCAATACCCTGGCACCTCATGCTTCACCCAACGACTCCTCATCCTCTCCAAACGTTGCCTGTGTCCCGGGGTGACAAACCATATGGGGGAATTTGCGAATCATGGAATGTTGATTTTATTGCAAAATGTGACAAGCTTACCTTACCCATGAGCAAAATACGTTGAAAATACGTATTTTTTTGGTTGAAAAGACGTTAAAAATATGTATTGTTAACCAACTTCGCTCATTGGGTAAGTACTATACTGTATGTAATAATACTACATTGAGATGTTTTATATATTAAAATAAAACATAGAAAAGGATAGCTGTAATAAAAGTAAATAACAAATGTAATAAATTAGTAGGCTACATAAATAAACATAATTCCTATGCAATTTGTTGTGTATGTTCACGTCATATTAACAGGCGCATGCAACATTTGAATAGATAGTCAAACATTATGCCTGCGTCCTTACCTGATTTTAAAAAATAGTGTAAAGACCAATTATGTCTGATGCGTCAGTGAGATTCCGCGGTTGCACGAGCCCTAATAAAAATATGTATTTTCATGCTCTTTGGTCATAATATGAAATTAATTCATGAAGTGCCCGTGTAAGAAGTGACACAAGGCTTAAAAAAAATATATATGAAAAAATGGTAACGTTTATTTTCTTCACAAAACTTCTTGTTCACAGGAAAAGACACCACTGTACATTCTGGAGCATAGAAATCCAAACATTATTTGGAAAACTCCTCTGTAGATTGCAGGTGGATCTTACATTTGCTCCGCGAAACAACTTCAGCTCCAAAACAGACGGGAAGAACTCTGGGCGTAAAAATAACGGTCAATAATTCCCAAGTTGAACACGCGTTTATTCAACTTCCTTATTTTGATTGAACATTTGCTGACTTAATTTGCAACCCCTTCAATTCCCTCATCGGGTGCACAAGTAGCCTAATAGTTCGTTATCGGAGTTCCTTTTCCTCAGCTCAGGCAGTTGCAGCCTCCCGGTTCCAGCATTAGTTGTGCGTTTGAATGAGAGAAGGGCTGGCACGGAATGGAGGGGGGAAGCAGATGTTTTTTTTTATGCACACGTAAAGCTCAATTTTTTGACAAATGAAACATTGTGTGCACAATGCACGCTGATGTATTTCATTTCGAATTTGATGATTGTAAACTCAACTCTTCATTTAAATTGGTTTGAAAACGAGCGGAAGGTAGCCGAGTGGTTTAGAGCGTTGGGTCTGTCACCGAAAGGTCGCTGGTTCAAATCCACGAGCCGACTAGGTGAGGAATCTGTTGATGTGCCCTTGAGCAAGGCACTTAACCCCAATTCCTCCTGTAAATCACACTGGATAAGAGCGGCTGCTAAAACGATGATGATGGGTATAACAACTACTCTGTAACTATTGATCATCAGAAGCATATCTGACACATGCAGGTCAGAGGCTATACATATGTTATAGAATCTTTGGTGAATAGATGGCAAATTATTTTTTATAGATCTTTTCAACAGATATTAGTGTAATATACTTGCATATAATCAATGAGGGGTGGCAGGTAGCTTAGTGGTTAGAGCGTTGGGCCAGTAACTGAAAGGTTACTAGATAAAATCGCTGAGTTGACAAGGTAAAAAATCTGTCGTTCTGCCCCTGAACAAGGCAGTTAACCCACTGTTCCTAGGCTGTCACTGTAAATAAGAATTTGTTCTTAACTGACTTACCTAGTTAAATGAGAAATGGCCAGGTATTTATGGATGTCGTCCAACTAGCACGGTAGGCAGCTTCCAATACAATAACTACTATGACAACAGACTTGGTTGTAGGATTTGATTGGCACCACACTGCATAGTTCAAAGGAGTTTTTTGCCCAGAACTCCTTTCATTAATAATGCAATCCGACATGTCATTTCAGTGATGGTGGAGACAGGTGTAGAGCAGATGGATGATTTTGATATTTTCTCATCATGACATCATCACAGCTAGCTGACGCGCCCGACATCATCACAGCTAGCTGACGCGCCCGGTCTCAGTCGACACCTCTCACAAGATATGACAGCTGGAGTGACAGTAGTTGAAAGTGGATCCTCTGGGACTGAGGATTTAAGGAGAGGTGGGCGAGTGACAGGTGCAGGTGATGGATCACTAATTAGGCTGTTTCAACATCGAGGGAGGAAAAGAATGAAAAGCTAAATGCTTGAACGTGAGTAGTTTGACGCAAAGAGTACTTTTTTTTTATTTTTTTAACTAGGCAAGTCAGTTAAAAACAAATTCTTATTTTCAATAACAACCTAGGAACAGTGGGTTAACTGCCTTGTACAGGGGCAGAACGACATATTTTTACCTTGTCAGCTCAGGGATACAATCTTGCAACCTTTCGGTTACTAGTCCAACGCTCTAACCACTAAACTCAAGACTATTCTAGCCAATGAGAAGGCAGATACGCATGTGAACAACAGGCCATAGAGATAGATAGAAGACATGTCTTTATATATGTGCCAATTGGCTGATGGCTCCCAACTCTTAGGGGTCCCCACGCAGTCGACTGCTTTAAAATGGTGGAAGCCCTCAATGGCATTTTCCACGCTAAAACATGTTATATTCATGATGAGTCCTCTGTCTATCTCTATGACAACAGGCACAATATCTGATATGAAGTAGTTTTTGAGTAAGTTTCCGAAATGCCACTTGTGTCCACTTATATCAGTGCATTCGTAACAACCTAAACCATTACAAACCTTCTATTGGGTCAAATAAGCCTCACGTAGGAAATTAGCGATTACAGTTTTTGTTGACCAAATTTGACACACTCATTGACCTCCATATAAAAATTCCTAACTTCTTGGGCTTATTTTCGTGGACAGAGTAAAACCTCTCGCTTGTTTGATGTCAGGTCAGTAATCCCCTTTTATGTTGGTCGCTGTAGGAGCCAGCCCTTTGTTTAGGTATTTGCAAGTCATCGTTATGTTTGTCATTCAAATTACAACGAGTGATTGACGAAGAGTGTGTTAAATGGTTTGGACAGACAGGACATTAGGATAGTCTCTATTTCTTTATGCTACTGAATCAGTAGTCTGCAGTCATCGATTTCTCAGTTTTAATGTCGTTTGGCGAGGGCCACAAAGTGTCAAAGGACATTGTATTCTCGTTCAAACTCAAATTCAGTCAATTCAATAAGGGGTCATGTCCATACACACTAAACACCTGAATCACCACCAATACTAGATGTGAGGATGGTTCTTATCAATGGCTTCTTATTTTAGCAATAATATAGTCCACGATACATTATGTTGTTTCTGTGAGGTGAATTTTCCTACGGCAACTGATGGTGACTTCTAACAATGTCGAAGTCTGCAATTGCTTGTGCTGCAAAAGGAATGCATTACATATTCTGTCTGTCCTGTAATTTGTGTGAAGAGGAGGAGAGATGAAGAAGGCAAAAATGAGCTTCCCCGAGGCTGAAGACTGTTATAGTCTGCTGAAATCTAGGCCTTTGTTGTCTGTGTACAAGGTAATTGAAAGTTCCTAAACCTCTCTTCCTCCCTCCCCAGTTATCTGTCTCTCTTTCCTTCCCACTCTCTCCCCCTATTTTGGTCTCTCTGTCTATCTCTCGTCTTGCCTATCTGTTTATCCCTTTGTCATTCTCCCTCCCCCTCTCTGTCTCCTTCTCTTTGTCTCTATCTCTAGTCCTCCTGCTCTTCTTTCCTCCCCCCGTTGCCCACTGAGCTCCAGGATGCAGCTAGCTGATGTTGATTATTTGTGCAGTAATCGTCCCCTGGAATTCAGTCTTGGTGGCAGAGTGTGGAGAAACTCAGAATTGCCAAGGCACAACTCGCCATCCTGAAAGGCTGATGTAACACGCCTCGACATGGCAGTGTGATTGCGCCTGGAACCGAGTTCCCCGATTTGCCAACGGGGTGCCCGAGCTAATCACCGGAAAAATAAAAACAAATAGATGTTTTCTTTTCCACCTCCAGCCCAAAATAAGACCTGAGGGGTAGCAGTACCTACAGCGTCACGGCAATCTGTTTGGAGTGGGCTGTATTGACAATGATGTGAAGACAGTGACAGTTGAGAATAGGTCATGCAATTGCGTGTTTGTGAAAACACACTGTGCTTGGCATTGTCACCACCAAGATGCTGTGTATAATTTCTCAGAGTTAGCTCAAGAGTCCAAGGATTCCACCAAAAAGCTCTCCTGGTTTTGAGTGATAACAAAAGCATCTCCCCATCGACTTCAATGTTGTTTTCTTAGCAATTACTGTTCAACGTCCTGATTGTCAATTAATTAAATGCAGTTGATACACAAATACAGCCAACACCCGAGCTATGCAGGTTGACTTGGCATTGTTCTGCCACTGAAAGGGTCATGTCAGTTGGCAAGCTATGGCCCTGAAAGTGAGGTTAAAATGGAGTGGATGATCAGGTCTTGACTGTGTGCTAACTCCATTTGGCCCCAATACACACAGACAAAAGCCAGTGCCAAAATCTCTCCAGCGCAAAGAATTGGCAAGGCTCTGCGGGTGGATGTTCTCAAATGATGTAGAAAATCCCTCATGTTTTCAATTATATTTCAATTTTAGGGTTTTTGGCAGTTACAAAATGTGACAGTGTATCTTCCTGTCTAAGAAGTTTGAAGCAGATGTTTTTTTTTTTTTAAATCAGTTTGCTACTGTATGTTACGTACTGTTGTTTATTTGCCGTGTTGTCTTGCAGTATTACTTAACAGCCTTGTTGCAAACAGAGTGGATGATTTGGAGTCGCTTCTTTCTTTTTGCTTTGCCATAAAGACCAGTAATATGGTGTGAATGCAATGTTGTTCTCTTTTTATTTTCAAGTATTTTGGTGACAGCATCATGTTATGGGTATTCTTGTCACCGGCAGGGACTGGGAAGTTTGTTAGGATCAAAAGAAATATGAAAGGAGAAAAGCCCAGGTGTCACGTATACTCCCTCTCCGGCCTCTAGGTCATCAGGCTGCTGATTATACCGCACACCTGTCACCATCGTCAAGCGCCTCATGACACTCACCTGGACTCCATCACCTCCTTGATTACCTTCCCTATATCTGTCACTCCCCTTGGTTCTTTCCTCAGGTATCATTGACTCTGTTTCATGTCTGTGTGTTGTTTATGTGTCATGTTTATTTATTAAAACACTCACTCCCTGTAATTGCGTCCCGACTCTCATCGCACTCATTCCACCAGGTAAAAAGTGAAAGGAAAACCCAGCTCAGTCTTCTGAATGCCTAACCCAGGGATAGGGTTTTATTTTTCTGTGGGACAATTACACAAAAGTCACACCGGAATGGCTTTCCAAGAGGTGTTGAGTGTTCCTGAGTGGTCTAGTCTCAGTCTTGACTTAAATCTGCTTTATAAAAAATAAAAAAAAATCGGAGAAAAGGTTAAAATATCGCTGCCCATCTATGATACCCAACCAAATGTAATAATTTTTTAGATGTAATTTTATGGCAGAAAAATCGGAAAAAAGTTCAAGGGCGTGTAGACTTTCTGTTGGCACTGTATGTGACATAGTATGCAATTTTTGGGGACCACTTTTGGCTCATGAGTACTACATTCAGAAACCCTGGCAAAAAAATATGCAAAAGTACCAGAGAATCTCTTTAATTGTCCTATTGGGAAAACCAAATTAGTGGTTGAGGAGATCCATGAATAGATCTTTAATGAATCTCCATTTCATTTGTATTTTTGTTTAACCTTTTATTCAACTACGCAAGTCAGTTAAGAGCAAATTCTTATTTACAGTGACGGCCTACCCCGGCCAAACCCTCCCCTAACCCGGACGACACTGGGCCAATTGTGCGCCGCCCTATGGGACTCCCGATCACGGCCGGGTTGTGATACAGCCCGGAATCGAACCTGGGTCTGTAGTGACGCCTCTAGCACTGCAATGCAGTGTCTTAGACCGCTGCGTTACTCTGGATCCATTATATAACACTATGCCACAGTTATTGTCGAAAACAATGTTTCAGTTTAAAATAAAATAAACTACATTTTGTATAGCAAAAAGATCGACCTCTCCACACAACATGAAAATAACAAATGCTTTTTATATTCAAAATGATTGATTCATTTTACATCGCCCCTTTAGCAGTCCTGCAGAAAGCAACATCTAATGTACCCTGGCCAGTGCTTGTCCTTGAAGGGTCATTGCTCCAGCTTTGTTAGGATCAAAAGGGGAGTTTTGTTTATGACATCCATGGTGATACAATGCATCTTTAATTCTTTTTTTGTTGTTGTAATTGATAACTTCCAAAACTTCATCTACTCTTTTATATTCCTACAAAAACATGAGAGACATTAATCATTTAAAGACAGAACCACTTGTTTAAACTTTTAATTGAAAAAGTGGTTAATGTCTATTCAAATGGTTCATGTCTCTTGATATTATCATCCTATTTGACATATTTCTATCAGACATGTCACACACACACCAGAGGTGGTGATTTGAAATGAATGAACTTGTCAAGTGAGGCTATTGCAACAGATCCATACGTACCTAATCCCAGGTACCAGCAAGTTTCTCCCGTTTTTTGCCACCTCATGCCCCTGCGTATCAATAAAAAGTCAATAGGACTATGTTGTTTAAATCTCTTCCCGTCATTATTTTCTCCTAGCTGCAACTCCAACGTTAATGAACCATCAGGTGCCATTCTGGGCTGGACCATTGATCTGCCTGTTTAGCCTCCACTTTGAGGACTTGAGCACATAGGGTGGTCAGGGCCGGGAGAGAGACTGGCACTGGAGAAAGGGATAGTGCATACAGGTCACCTTGAGGAATTACAAAGGCAACAATTATACAGTACATATATTTTACTGAATAGTAGGTATTCATGTCAGGTATGTGGTACTAACAAATGCATACTAATTGCAATGTAAGCCTAGCTGCTCATGTTTCATAATTGCCAAATTTGACATACTTGTGAGCTTTAACGATTATTCCATTTAATGCAGACATTGCGATGCGGAGCACTGGTGCATAATCATCCTGGGGTCAACACAAATCCACGGGAAAGCGAAACACCATGAGATTGGGAACTATGACATTATTAGCTAATTTATAGTGCTATTATCTGGTTGAGTTAAAAACCCTGCATTTTTATTTCATCTTTAAGTCAGTTATTTACAATGACGGCGTACTTGTAAAGCCTTCCCCCGGCCAAACTTTCCCCTAACACGCCAATTGTGCGCTGCCCTAGGGGGACTTTAATGCATTTCAAAATAATTTTATACCTCAAGAACATCCAGTATTTCTGAGAATGGCCCACAATAATTACATCCATGTCTCATGTTCTGGAATTAGCTACATTTTTAAACCATGTGCTGAAGTTAGAAAAACAGATACTGGAGTTAGCTAAATTGCTAACTAACTTCCATTGTCTCAGATGCTCAGAACTTTATGCCACACGTTCTGGAGCTAACTGGCCTCCATGTTACACATGCTGAAATTAGCTAGACCGCTAACTGGCCTCCATGTTACACATGCTGAAATTAGCTAGACAGCTAACTGACCTTGATTCCCATGGGCCATGCCATATGTACAAAAGTTAGCGAAACAGTAAACTCACAAATATGTTCCAGAGGCTGATTTAAAAAGTTGCCCTGTAGCCCTCGGTCTCCAGCACTTGTTCAGTAAACACGACAGACTTAGAGAACTCCTGTCTCTGCTCCGAGGGATGTAAACATAGCCACAGGCTCATTACGCTCAAATGAGCCCCAGTGTGAAATGATGCAAACACTGGAGAGCTTATCCAGGCCATTAGAAGGAACTCGTATGTAAACTCTGGATGCCACTGTATGGGTGGATTTGTCAAGGGAAAAGATAACACATCAACGAATCAAAGTGTGCAATTTTTAGTTGCGTGTTATGTGTAGTGAGTGGTATGCTGATATCTACATACTCAATCTATCTATTGATGAAAGGTCAAGCATGTGCTGATAAACATGTTCAGTAATGATCCACGTAATACAGTAGACATCTCCTGGCATGTAGTTTGATGTATGAGATATAGAGTTAAATAGGAAGACAGTGAAATCCACGAGATGTCTATGAGTAGGCGACATTGATTGCGTTGTGTAATGTGGAAAATAATTGAAAATTTAATAACACATTTTTTTTAAACATTGTGGTTGGGCATAATATAATGTGCCATGGAATGTTCAACAGTGAATAGTGTCACGGTCTTTTGTGGGTGTGGTGTGTGAGACTATTATGATTTGCATTCAAAGAGTTGCCATTCTGTCTGACCTGCTGGCTGTGTCACGATCATCATTCTCTCCTGTCAGTTTCCATTAAAAACGGATATTTTCTAATCTATTCAAAACTACGCTCTTACACTTTTATAATTGAATATTCAGCAGAGTCATTACACTTTTTAACTGAATATTCAGCAGAGTCATTACACTTTTATAATTGAATATTCAGCAGACTCATTACACTTTTATAATTGAATATCCAGCAGACTCATTACACTTTTTTAATTGAATATTCAGCAGAGTCATTACACTTTTTAACTGAATATTCAGCAGACTCATTACACTTTTTTAATTGAATATTCAGCAGAGTCATTACACTTTTCCCATCGTTTTGTTTTACTACAAAGCAAAAATACTTTCTCTCAGGCTGAAATGGGTGAAAATTGCTCAACCAATTTTTATTTTTGGGAAGCAAAAACCCACTGAGCGATTGTAAACATTGTCATTTCAATTTGGCCTTGAGGGGCTTGTTAAATTTATTTAAGCATCTGTGCGCTTTGTGAATCAGAATCCGACTGAGAGCATGATGTTTTTCCACTTACGGTCATTGGGTTCTGCACTGCTCATTAGATAGACAGACCTCTTTGGCTGACACTGGGACCTGTGTCGGGGCCCGTGGTCCTCGTTAGCCCCTGCACTGGTATGGTGTTTAATGTCAACATCCAGCATCAGCGTCCATTTTAAATAGACCTTTGTCTCGGCAGGAGACGTGTTTGTGATTGTGCTGTGTAGCGAATGCACTGCTGCATCGATTCATTCTTCAGACACTAGAATGTTGTTGGTTTGACGTCTACTGGCCCCATGAGCGGTTCCTCGGCTCTCACTCGGCTCAAGATAATGAGTCATGAGGAGGCAAAAGGAGGCTGGAACGTTACAACCTCCCCAGCCATCTGTAACACTGTATGTTTTTTGTTGTTGAGGGTATATTGAAGTTTTACTGACAGATATAGATTAGAATATGAGATGCAATGGATACGTGCAGAAAGTGTGTGGCAGAAGTTGGGATTGAACCGCTGCCTACTGGGGCAAATGTGGTCCGAGGGCGGCAGCAGCACTAGCACTAGACCAGAACCCGACACCTGCATCCATGTTTTAATACATGTCAAGCAACTCTGTCAAATGTAGTTGTTAAAATCCTACATGTACACTACCGTTCAAAAGTTTGGGGTCACTTAGAAATGTCCTTGTTTTTGAAAGAAAAGTAAAAAAAATTGTCCATTAAAATAACATCAAATTGATCAGAAATACAGTGTAGACATTGTTAATGTTGTAAATGACTATTGTAGCAGGGAACGGCTGATTAAAAAAAAAAAAATTTTTTTTTATGAATATCTACATAGGCATACGGAGGTCCATTATCAGCAACCATCACTCCTGTGTTCCAATGGCACATTGTGTTAGCTAATCCAAGTTTATCATTTTAAAAGGCTAATTGATCATTAGAAAACCCTTTTGCAATTATGTTAGCACAGCTGAAAACTGTTGTGCTGATTAAAGAAGCAATACAACTGGCCTTCTTTAGACTAGTTGAGTGTCTGGAGCATCAGCATTTGTGGGTTCGATTACAGGCTCAAAATGGACAGAAACAAAGAACTTTCTTCTGAAACTCATCAGTCTATTCCTGTTGTGAGAAATGAAGGCTATTCCATGCGAGAAATTGCCAAAAAACTGAAGATCTCATACAACGCTGTGTGCTACTCCCTTCACAGAACAGCGCAAACTGGCTGTCACGTTCGTCGTATACATAATGAGCGGACCAGGGCGCAGCGTGAGTAGAGTTCCACATATTTATCAAAGTGAACCTTCAAAAAACAACAAGAATAAACAACGTGATGTTCGTAGCGCACATAGCACTAAACAAAAACGAAACAATATCCCACAAATGCAGGTGGGAAAAGGACCACATTAGGTATGATCCCCAATTAGAGGCAACGATCATCAGCTGCCTCCAATTGGGAACCATACTCACACCAACATAGAAATTCTAGACTAGAACACCCCCTAGTCACACTGACCTATTGCACCATAGAGAACCCCAAGGGCTCTCTATGGTCAGGGCGTGACACTGGCTGTTACCAGAATAGAAAGAGGAATGGAAGGCCCCAGTGCACAACTGAGCAGGAGGACAAGTACATTAGAGTGTCTAGCTTGAGAAACAGATGCCTCACAAGTCCAGGCCAGCATCCCGGAGTGCCTCTTCACTGTTGACGTTGAGACTGGTGTTTTGCGGGTACTATTTAATGAAGCTGCTAGTTGAGGTCTTGTGAGGCGTCTGTTTCTCAAACTAGAAACTTTAATGTACTTGTCATTTTGCTCAGTTGTGCACTGGGGCCTCCCACCCCTCTACACTGTATTTCTGATCAATTTGGTCTTATTTTAATGGACAAAAAAATTGCTTTTCTTTCAAAAACAAGGACATTTCTAAGTGACCCCAAATTTTTGAACGGTGGTGTATGTTTTAATACACGTCAAGCAACTCAAATCGTCAAGCAACTCAAATCGTCAAGCAACTCAAATCGTCAAGCAACTCAAATCGTCAAGCAACTCAAATCGTCAAGCAACTCAAATTTAGTTGTTAAAATCCTTTGTGTATGTTTTAATAACATTATGTTAATTATTACAACATAATTATACTTTAGGATTACATCAGAACCAGTGGAGGCTGGTGGGCGGAGTTATAGGAGGACAGGCTCATTGTAATGGTTTGAATGGAACAGAGTCAAACATGTGGTTTCCATATGTTTAATGTGTTTGATACCGTTCCATTTATGCCATTCCAGCCATTACAATGAGGCCCGTCCTCCTATAGCTCCTCCCACCAGCCTCCACTGATCAGAACCTTTGACAAGCACTATGTTTCAGCTTAGAAATTACATATTAAGAAGTTCCTTTGGTTGCTGTGGGACATTGATTGGGGCTGTCTCAATTCCATAGATTTAAATAGAATTGCTTTATCATGAGAGCTTCATACACTCTGTTACAGGTACCACCGCTAGTCCATGCTGCTCTTTCTACCCATCGTCTGCAAAAAGCAGTGATCTTATAGTACATGATAGATGTCAGGCATCCACCCACTCATGGCACAGAGTAAGCATTTAATTTATATTTTGAAAATGACAGTTTCCAGGCTTAATCTCAGCCCCCCGCTGGGCTCATTGGGCATTGGCTGGTCATGTGAATTATCATAACTAATGTATTTTTAATACTGAACAGCTTTTGAGTCCCACTGAGAGGGCTGTCTACGTCGGACTCAGGTCTGGGAATGCCAACGCGGTGTCTGTGGAAATGTAACAGGGATTTATCATCCTCTGCTGACAGGGATAAGGACACTCATTTAAAAACCCTGTCTGAAATATTAAAGAGGGATATTTCTTCTCTTTAGACTCCTGAAGATTTCAATTGGGTTGTCAGTGAGTAAAAATGGGTTTGGAAGTGGCTCCAATCTTTCCTTAGAACTAGATGTATTTAAGGGATCTACCAAGGGACTGATTGATTACAAATAAACTGTTAAAGCGTATTATTTCTTTCATAATCAATAACTTGATGTTGCCAAGTTGACTACGGATTAAGATATGCAAGAGGAAGAACCGATAGGGTGAACTTGAAGGTACACCTACAGATTCTTTTGGAATCAACTTCTTTCAAATTCAAGTCATATAGACTTGGAGGTCAAACTCACACAAGTCAGATATTATAAGTCAAATAGCTTTGCAGCGACACTGTCCTTGCATTTTTCCCCATAACGGTCTGTAAAGGGTGCCAAGATCCAAAAATGTCTGAAATATCTTGAATCCAAAAAACATGAAAGAATGTTTCAAGGACTTTCGCAGTTACTGCAGACAGACATTTTCGGCAAGCGCATCCCATCTCATAGTCAGTTTGTGGTTTAAATTCTACTCTGAGGAGGGCCTGAGGGAAGAACCGTGAGAAGCTCTGACAGGTCAGACAGTGTTTTGGGAGGATCAGTGATCCCCCTCCCCAGGATGTAGAATCTGGAAAGGGGGACATCTGAGAGGTGAACAGGTCCAAGAACCCTCACAGGGAACACAGGGAACACAGGGAACACATGCTCTGGAGTGTTTGGAATGTATATATTATTTGTTATTACTATTACCAATGGAACCAGGTAGAATAATGGGGGCTTGGGTATTGCTTATCCCAAAGGGAAGCTATTTGGTCAGTTGTATTCATGTACTTAGTAATATTACTAATATGCATATACAGCAGCCAGGCTTATTTTGTTGTTTGCTTATTAAATCAAGGGAGACAAACAAACATTTACTCATGGGGCAATATTACCTTAATGCCTTGTTGCAAACAGGATGTATGGTTTGGAATATTTTTATTCTGTAAAGGCTTCCTTCTTTTCACTCTGTCATTTAGGTTAGTATTGTGGAGTAACTACAATGTTGTTGATCCATCCTCAGTTTTCTCCCATCACAGCCATTAAACTCTGCAACTGTAATAAAGTCACCATTGGCTTCATGGTGAAATCCCTGAGTGGTTTCATACCTCTCCAGCAACTGAGTTAGGAAGCTTTGTAATGACTGGGTGTAGTGATACACCATCCAAAGTTAAATTAATAACTTCACCATGCTCAAATGGATATTCAATGTATGCTTTTTTTTGTACCCATCTACCAATTGGTGCCCTTCTTTGCAATGCATTGGAAAACGTCTCTGGTTTTTGTGGTTGAATCTGTGTTTGAAATTACAGATAATTGTATGTGTGGCGTACAGACACGAGGTAGTCATTCAAAATTGTTCAACACTATTATTGCACACAGTGTGAGTCCATGCAACTTGTTATGTGACTTGTTAAGCACAGGTTTACTCCTGAATGTATTGTAACGGCCCTGGGTTTATAAGCGCGGATATCGACTCTGCCGCTCGAGCATGCTTTTGCGGCACAGTCGATAGCGCGCCGGACGTCCGGCTCGAAGGTCGAGGGTTCGAGACCTGCTCCCTGCCTGTTTCATTATATTGGTGTCAGAAGTGATCGGACCTTGCATCCACGACAGTGCGTGTGTTTGGACGGTGAGCGCGTTCCTGTAAGACGTAGAGTCGCAAGCTAGCGCGAAGACGCCCTCTTTGAAAAGGGGGGAGTATTGTAACGAGCCTGGGTTTATAAGCGCGTATATCGACTCTGCCGCTTGAGCGTGCTTTTGCGGCACAGACTTCGTGCTAGAAGGTCGAGGGTTCGAGACCTGCTCCCTGCTGTTTCATTAGAGTATTTAGGCTTACCATAACAAAAGGGGGTTGAATACGTATTGGCTGAAGACATTTGAGCTTTTCCATTTAATTATATATATATATATATTTTTTTATCATTTCTAAGAAAATAATTCCACTGACATTATGTGGTATATTGTGGTATTGTGACAGAATAACAAAATTAAATCGAAATGTAATACATGTTTGTACCACAACATGTGGAAACAGTTGAAGGGTATATATAGGTGTAGCTTAATCAGGAAATCCCAATTCAAATCAAATGCATGTTTTATTTATCACACGTGTCAAATACAACTGGTGTAGACTTTACAGTGAAATGCTTACTTACAAACCTTTCCCAACAATGCAGAGTTAAAAAAAAAAAAAAAAAACATTTAAATAGTAACTAATACAAAAATGTAGCTATATACAGAGAGTACCAGTACCAGATCAATGTGCAGAGGTACGGGGTACTTGAGGTAGATATGTACGTGAAGGCAGGGTAAAATGACCAGATAATAAGAATAGATAATAATAAGAGTAAAATAAAGAACAGAGTAGCAGCAGCACATTATGTGTGTAAAAGTGTGTGTTTGTGTGAGTTGTGTCGGTATGTGTGCGTATGTAGTGTTTGAATGTGTGAAGGTTTTGTGTGGGAGTGACAGTGTGTGTGTGTATATATAGTCTAGTGAGTGTGTGTATATGGTGTGTATATAGTCTAGTGAGTGTGTGTGTATATATAGTCTAGTGAGGGTGTGTATATAGTCTAGTGAGTGTGTGTATATGGTGTGTGTATATACAGTCTAGTGAGTGTGTGTATATGATGTGTATATAGTCTAGTGTGTGTGTGTGTGTGTATATATAGTCTAGTGAGGGTGTGTATATAGTCTAGTGAGGGTGTGTATATGATGTGTATATAGTCTAGTGTGTATATATAGTCTAGTGAGGGTGTGTATATGGTGTGCGTAGGGTCAGTGCAGATGGTTTGAGTACCATTATTGACTTTTTAACTGTCTGGCTATTTAGCAGTCTTATGGCTTGTGGGTAGACACTGTCTCGGAGCATGTTGGTCTGAGAGCCGGTGCTCCGGTACCGTTTGCGGGACGGTATCAGAGTGAACAGTCTATGGCTTGGGTGGCTGGAGTCTTTGGCAATTTTTTGGGCCTTTCTCTGGCACCGCCTGTGTGAGGATTGAAAATATGCTTGGCCTATCATGGGTGTGTGTGTGTGTGTGTGTGTGCTGGAAGTAACATTTTGCAACATATGGTGTGACTAGCGGGAAGGCTGTGGCCAACCTTGGGCGTAGGCAGTTATCATGAGTTGTGGGGGACACATACAGAGCATACAGAGTGTTGCGAGAACAAACTGTCTTTTGTTAGACAATAACAGGAGCCCGATGTGTGATAACTGTATCCAGGGTGTGGACCCAGAAGGTAATCTGCCCAGCAACAACTACACCTGCCAACGGGAGCGCCTGGGGGCTGGGACCAGCCTGTGCGCCAACGATAGGTTGAGTGAGTCTATGTAACGGATGTGAAATGGCTAGCTAGTTAGCGGGTGCGCGCTAGTAGCATTTCAATCAGTTACGTCACTTGCTCTGAGACTTAAGTAGTGTTGCCCCTTGCTTTGCAAGGGCCTCGGCCTTTGTGGAGCGATGAGTAACGACCGTGCTTCGTGGGCAACCGTTGTTGATGTGTGCAGAGGGTCCCTGGTTCGCGCCCGGGTCGGGGCGAGGGGACGGTTTAAAGTTATACTGTTACATTGATGCTGTTGACCCGGATCACTGGTTGCTGCGGAAAAAGGAGGAGGTTGAAAGGGGGGTGAGTGTAACGGATGTGAAATGGCTAGCTAGTTAGCGGGTGCGCGCTAGTAGCATTTCAATCAGTTACGTCACTTGCTCTGAGACTTAAGTAGTGTTGCCCCTTGCTTTGCAAGGGCCGTGGCTTTTGTGGAGCGATGGGTAACGCTGCTTCGTGGGTGACTGTTGTCGATGTGTGCAGAGGGTCCCTGGTTCGCGCCCGGGTCGGGGCGAGGGAACGGTTTAAAGTTATACTGTTACATCTAGACCACGCTCAGCCTCTACTCTGACAGGCCAGCTCAGAAGCGGGAACTAACTCTGTCAGAAGTATATAAGAAGAACTCTGTATGAATAAGTCAGTTCTCTGTTCTGCCCTGCGTGGTGTTACAGTGATCCCGTATATACGAAAATTGCATTTACCATTCATCGCTTGAGTTTAATAAAAGTACTTATAGTATATTCGGTGACTCTGCATTTGATTTGATTGACGCAACCCTTGACACCTGGTATAGAGGTCCTGAATGGCAGGGAGCATGGCCCCAGTGATGTACTGAGCTGTCCTCGCCACACTTTGTGGCGCTTTGCGGTCAAGGGCGGTGCAATTGCCATACCAAGCAGTGATGCAGCCTGTCCAGATGCTCTCAATGATGCAGCTGTAGAACTTTTTGAGGATCTGAGGGCCCATGCCAAAACTTTTCAGCCTCCCATAGGTCCCAGTTATGTATGTTCCTGTGCAGTCGGCGTGTCATCCTAAAACAATAGAAAACCAGTCACCCATTGTCATTACCACAAAGCCAAACAGTCAGCACTAGAATATCAGTCCTGCAACCTCATCTGCATTCCAAATGTACTGCACAAATGAGATCATGAAATGAACACTAGGGCGTGAGCCTCCATGGTTTTGTACACACTCTGCGCCGTACGTGGATTAAAATGGGGGGCTATTATAGAAGTTCTTAATAGCCACTCTGTGCTTCAACAGCAGCCAGAATCACAATCAATAAAAAGCCGACGAGCCATTTAAAACGCCAGCAAATAATAAGAGCCCGAAGGAGGTGACAGCTGAATTTCTGCAGCGACTTAGTCTGATCTGAAGATTGATCGAGCCCGAGCTGTGCTCATTAGGCTTTCGGAGCATTTTAGAGCTCCTTCACTAGATCAATTATTCAGGAAATTGGGCAAAACTTGTCGGGGAGCACTATATTTATTTCCATCAATTGGGCTCATTTTCCTCTTGTCCGCCATCGAAAATATAGACGGTCCTTGCCTGATCAAGAGTTGTGCCATGCTCTTGTGACTTATTTTCAATAACACCAAAAGGTTCTGCTATTGGAAGCCTTCCACATTGCCTTTTTTTTTTTTAAACCTTGTACTCCTTCTGAGTTTAACATGGTGGATAACCTTGGGCTGCGTGTAAACACAGCTCTCCATCATTTCACTGATTGTCCTTTCTTTGTCATTCCCTCTGCACAACCAAGGTCTATCGTTCAGATAAATAGGCAAAGACTAAATAAAAGTCCCAAGATCAAAGTGCTGAACGAGCTACGATATCAAGGTATGCAGAAGAATTCTAATAGTCTCAATGACATCAGCAATACAGGCCTTCTTCGCTTCATCGATGCGAGACTAGCAATTGTATTGGTAGACAAAGAGACTATTCAGTGACTGGAGATGTATGCAGCAATCTGAACAGCCTCTGCTAATTAAAGAAGCACAAACAGATGCTCCTGTGAGAGATAATTCAATGCAATGTATTTTCCCTGCCAATACAACTCCATTAAAATTCCTCTGATTCCTTTCACACATTCTGTTGTCTATTATATACACAAGGCACTTTCATAATTGGAACTGCAATTTAATACAAGGGACTTTCATAATTGGAACTGCAATTTAATACAAGGGACTTTCATAATTGGAACAGCAATTTAATACAAGGGACTTTAATAATTGCAACTGCAATTTAATACAAAAGACTTTCATGGCATTCACCATATTGTTACCTAGCCTGATTGTACAACTGAAGGTATATAATCTTTCTGCATATTATTACATACGGAGACAAAAGCGCAGTACAATTTTCAACACTATTCTGTACAGTGTTAGGATTAGTTACTAGATAGTAACACGTTATATTACTAGATAGTAACACGTTATATTACTAGATAGTAACATGTTATATTAAAGCGATAAGGTCCGAGAATGTGTGATTTATGGCCAATATACCACAGCTAAGGGCTTTTCTTAGCACGACGCAACGTGGAGTTCCTGGATACAGCCCTTAGCCGTCACAAACCCCCGAGGCGCCTTATTGCTATTATAAACAGGTTACCAACGTAATTAGAGTGGTAAAAATAAAAGTTTTGTCATACCCGTGGTATTACGGTACAGCCGTATTACAGCCAATCAGCATTCAGTGCTCAAACCACCCAGTTTATAATACTAGATAGTAACATGCTACATTACTAGATAGTAACATGCTACATTACTAGATAGTAACATGCTACATTACTAGATAGTAACATGCTACATTACTAGATAGTAACATGCTACATTACTAGATAGTAACATGCTACATTACTAGATCTATTACTTGAGTTACATTCATGAGATTTTTTTCAATCTCACCGTATGTTTGATTGTAGGAGGGAGCAAGGTGATCCGCGTGTGGTCTACCAAAGATGGGCTACTTACTAACTCAAGTTTGATCACTAGTTTCTCCTTCCATCTGTGGCGCTGCCTTCCTGTGCTAGTCAAAAAGTGCTGCGCTATCATATGGGCTTGTTAATTAGCCACATACAGTGCATTTGGAAAATATTCAGACCCCTTGACTTTTTCCACAGTTTGTTGCATTACAGCCTTCTTCTAAAATGTAAAAAAAAATAATCTCATCCACCTACACACGATACCCCATATTGACAAAGTGAAAACAGGTTTTTAGATTTATTTTCCCAAACTATTAAAAATAAAAGACTTATGTATTCAGACCCTTTGTTATGAGACTCACAATTGAGCTCAGGTGCATCCTGTTTCCATTGATGATCCTTGATTGGAGTCCAACTGTGGTAAATTCAATTGATTAGACATGATTTGGAAAGGCACACACCTGTCTATATAAGGTCCAGTAGACAGTGCACATCAGAGCAAAAACCAAGCCATGAGGTCGAAGGAATTGTCCGTAGAACATCTGGAGGAAACCTGGCACCAGCCCTACAGTGAAGCATGGTGGTGGCAGCATCATGCTGTGGGGATATTTTTCAGCGGCAAGGACTGGGAGATTAGTCAGAATCAAGGGAAAGATGAACGGAGCAAAGTATAGAGAGATCCTTGATGAAAACCTGCTCCATACCGCTCAGGACCTCAGACTGGGGCGAAGGTTCACTTTCCAACAAGACAACTACCCTAAGCACATAGCTAAGACAACACAGAAGTGGCTTCGGTCTCTGAATGTCCTTGAGTGACCTAGCCAGAGCCTGGACTTGAACCCGATCGAACATCTCTGGAGACACCTGAAGCTCCCCATCCAACCTGACAGAGCTTGAGAGGATCTTCAGAGAAGAATGGGAGAAACTTCCCAAATACATTTGCAACCGATCTTATACCCAAGAAGACTCGAGACTGCAATTGCTGACAAAAGTGCTTCAATAAAGTACTGAGTAAAGGGTCTGAAATACTTATGTAAATCTAATATTTCAGTTTATTTTTTATTTTTATACATTTGCAAAAATGTCTAATAACCATTTTTTTTCTTTGCCATTATGTGGTATGGTGTCTAGCCTGATGAGGAAAACATTTAATTGAATCAATTTTAGAATAAGGCTGTAAAATGACAAAATGTGTGAAAAGTCAAGGGGTCTGAAAACTTTCCGAAGGCGCTGTAAACTGACAGCCAAACATCTGTAAATGTTTCCTATCTTTTCATTCAAAATCTTTCTCTCGAGCCACCAGTTCTAGTTATAGACCGCAGGTATTGGACAAATAGAGATGTATAGAGGGCACACTTGCCACTGGATGGGAAATCACTCTTTTCTATCACAGAAGTAATCGATGACAAAAATCAGAGGTGCACCCTCTATACATTTCTATGGACTGCAGCTGTCGTTATGCCCCTGAACAAGGCAGTTAACCCACTGTTCCTAGGCCGTCATTGAAAATAAGAATTTGTTCTTAACTGACTTGCCTTGTTAAATAAAGCAAAAATTAAAAAAAAAAAAAAAAATGCGTACCTGTGTTCTCTGTTTGTCTGTTGCCAGTTCATCTTGTCTTGTCTTACCAGCGTGTTTTCCCATCTCCCTGTTTTCTCAAGTTCTGTTCCCTAGTTTCCCCGGTTCTGATCCTTCTGCCTGCCCTGACCCAGAGCCTGCCTGTCGTTCTCTACCTGCCTGACTCTGACCCTTTTTACGAACCTCTGCCTGTCCTGACCCCGAGCCTGCATGCTGTTCTGTATCTTATTGAGTCTGCCCTGGATGATGGACCTCTGCCTGTCTTTGACCTGTCTTTTGCCTACCCCCCCCCCCCCCCCCCCCCCCCCCTGTTTGGGTCAATAAACATCTGTGACTGTAGCTGTCAGCATCTGGGTCTTATCCTGAGGTCTGATAATAAGAACATTTGAAATTCCTTTTTTATTTTATTTACATAGCTAGGGCTGGCAGTAGCTTTTGGTCTTGCTTTGGAGATGTGATTAAACTTGATTTGCCAAGCAACTAGATTTGTATAGTATCTGTTGCAGCTTTATTGTGCAGCTGGTTAAAGCCTGTGGAGATTAGACATTAAAAACCTGCAATGCATTCATTGATAGTGAAATCCCATCTGTTTGATGGCCAACTATAAACATGGCAGATATAACGCAGTAGAAATAGCTGCTGTATGACAGCCAATGAAAAGACAATTGTGTTATGATTGCAATAATTCTGAACGTCACCATCCATGTGACTGTAATTATAGGGGTTGGGAAAATTGCACAGTTAAGGTGATTGGTGTCAAAGTTTCCATCATTAACGTGTGTTTGGCTTTTACGGATTTAACGGTGTGCTTACCAATACTGGTTGCTCAGTTGTGAGACCTCATGATTGCTTCATATTTTTGAGTGTGCAATAACTTATAATGACGAATCATCATGCAGTTTTTGGTAACCATGCCTGTAAGCTAACGTAGCAGGTGTATAATACACTCCTGAAAATAGACCCCCTACATAATGGTCTTGAAAAGAAGAAGAAAACACTGTCAGGGGAGGTTCTCTTCTGCACTGTTCAACCAATCCAGTAACTGTGGAGGATGAGTTAAGATGGAGTGTCTCCTTGTTAACGTCCAACAGCGGAAGTCGCGTCACAGGCTCTCTTTCCATTTCCCCTGACAACCGGAACATATCTGGTTGATGGGCACACGACTCAGTCTACATGGCTTCAAACGGCTCCTTTTTATGGTCAGAATGGACATTTATGAGCAGCCTTAAATTGTGTAGTAGTGTTACATGGTAACACACAAGTACCTGCTTGGTAGGTTGTGTACATTCTCAATTTGACATTTGATTTCCACACAATTAACTTTGTTTATGAAACATACAGTTCATCTAATGGCCTAAAGGTCCAATGGCAAGCCGGATATCAGCTAACTCCTCCTTGACAACACTGGGCAATATCGTCTCTATTGGACATCTTGGTGGGCTCAGCACTTAGTAACATAAAGACTGGGGGGGTTGGGCTCAGTAACATAAAGACTGGGGGGGTTGGGCTCAGTAATATAAAGACTGGGGGGGTTGGGCTCAGTAACATAAAGACTGGGGGGTTGGGCTCAGTAACATAAAGACTGGGGGGATTGGGCTCAGTAACATAAAGACTGGGGGGTTGGGCTCAGTAACATAAAGACTGGGGGGTTGGGCTCAGTAACATAAAGACTGGGGGGCTCAGTAACATAAAGACTGGGGGGCTCAGTAACATAAAGACTGGGGGGCTCAGTAACATAAAGACTGGGGGGTTGGGCTCAGTAACATAAAGACTGGGGGGGTTGGGCTCAGTAACATAAAGACTGGGGGGGTTGGGCTCAGTAACATAAAGACTGGGGGGGTTGGGCTCAGTAACATAAAGACTGGGGGGGTTGGGCTCAGTAACATAAAGACTTGGGGGGTTGGGCTCAGTAACATAAAGACTGGGGGGTTGGGCTCAGTAACATAAAGACTGGGGGGTTGGGCTCAGTAACATAAGGACTGGGGGTTGGGCTCAGTAACATAAGGACTGGGGGTTGGGCTCAGTAACATAAAGACTGGGGGGGTTGGGCTCAGTAACATAAAGACTGGGGGGGTTGGGCTCAGTAACATAAAGACTGGGGGGGTTGGGCTCAGTAACATAAAGACTGGGGGGGTTGGGCTCAGTAACATAAAGACTGGGGGGGTTGGGCTCAGTAACATAAAGACTGGGGGGGTTGGGCTCAGTAACATAAAGACTGGGGGGGTTGGGCTCAGTAACATAAAGACTGGGGGGGTTGGGCTCAGTAACATAAAGACTGGGGGGGGGGTTGGGCTCAGTAACATAAAGACTGGGGGGGGGGGTTGGGCTCAGTAACATAAAGACTGGGGGGGGGGTTGGGCTCAGTAACATAAAGACTGGAAAGACTGGGGGGTTGGGCTCAGTCTCATAAAGACTGGGGGGTTGGGCTCAGTAACATAAAGACTGGGGGGTTGGGCTCAGTAACATAAAGACTGGGGGGTTGGGCTCAGGAACATAAAGACTGGGGGGGTTGGGTCAGGAACATAAAGACTGGGGGGTTGGGCTCAGTAACATAAAGACTGGGGGGTTGGGCTCAGTAACATAAAGACTGGGGGGTTGGGCTCAGTAACATAAAGACTGGGGGGTTGGGCTCAGTAACATAAAGACTGGGGGGTTGGGCTCAGTAACATAAAGACTGGGGGGTTGGGCTCAGTAACATAAAGACTGGGGGGTTGGGCTCAGTAACATAAAGACTGGGGGGTTGGGCTCAGTAACATAAAGACTGGGGGGCTCAGTAACATAAAGACTGGGGGGCTCAGTAACATAAAGACTGGGGGTTGGGCTCAGTAACATAAAGACTGGGGGGCTCAGTAACATAAAGACTGGGGGGGTTGGGCTCAGTAACATAAAGACTGGGGGGGTTGGGCTCAGTAACATAAAGACTGGGGGGTTGGGCTCAGTAACATAAAGACTGGGGGGGTTGGGTCAGGAACATAAAGACTGGGGGGTTGGGCTCAGTAACATAAAGACTGGGGGGTTGGGCTCAGTAACATAAAGACTGGGGTGTAGGGCTCAGTAACATAAAGACTGGGGGGTAGGGCTCAGTAACATAAAGACTGGGGGGGTTGGGCTCAGTAACATAAAGACTGGGGGGCTCAGTAACATAAAGACTGGGGGGGTCACTAACATAAAGACTGGGGGGCTCAGTAACATAAAGACTGGGGGGTTGGGCTCAGTAACATAAAGACTGGGGGGCTCAGTAACATAAAGACTGGGGGGCTCAGTAACATAAAGACTGGGGGGGTTGGGCTCAGTAACATAAAGACTGGGGGGCTCAGTAACATAAAGACTGGGGGGGTTGGGCTCAGTAACATAAAGACTGGGGGGCTCAGTAACATAAAGACTGGGGGGCTCAGTAACATAAAGACTGGGGGGTTGGGCTCAGTAACATAAAGACTGGGGGTTGGGCTCAGTAACATAAAGACTGGGGGGGTTGGGCTCAGTAACATAAAGACTGGGGGGCTCAGTAACATAAAGACTGGGGGGGTTGGGCTCAGTAACATAAAGACTGGGGGTTGGGCTCAGTAACATAAAGACTGGGAGGTTGGGCTCAGTAACATAAAGACTGGGGGTTGGGCTCAGTAACATAAAGACTGGGGGGCTCAGTAACATAAAGACTGGGGGGTTGGGCTCAGTAACATAAAGACTGGGGGGGTTGGGCTCAGTAACATAAAGACTGGGGGTTGGGCTCAGTAACATAAAGACTGAGGGGATTGGGCTCAGTAACATAAAGACTGGGGGGTTGGGCTCAGTAACATAAAGACTGGGGGTTGGGCTCAGTAACATAAGGACTGGGGGGGTTGGGCTCAGTAACATAAAGACTGGGGAGTTGGGCTCAGTAACATAAAGACTGGGGGTTGGGCTCAGTAACATAAGGACTGGGGGTTGGGCTCAGTAACATAAAGACTGGGGGGGTTGGGCTCAGTAACATAAAGACTGGGGGGGTTGGGCTCAGTAACATAAAGACTGGGGGGTTGGGCTCAGTAACATAAAGACTGGGGGTTGGGCTCAGTAACATAAGGACTGGGGGTTGGGCTCAGTAACATAAAGACTGGGGGGGTTGGGCTCAGTAACATAAAGACTGGGGGGGTTGGGCTCAGTAACATAAAGACTGGGGGGGTTGGGCTCAGTAACATAAAGACTGGGGGGGTTGGGCTCAGTAACATAAAGACTGGGGGGGTTGGGCTCAGTAACATAAAGACTGGGGGGGTTGGGCTCAGTAACATAAAGACTTAGGGGGTTGGGCTCAGTAACATAAAGACTGGGGGGTTGGGCTCAGTAACATAAAGACTGGGGGGGTTGGGCTCAGTAACATAAAGACTGGGGGGGTTGGGCTCAGTAACATAAAGACTGGGGGGGTTGGGCTCAGTAACATAAAGACTGGGGGGGTTGGGCTCAGTAACATAAAGACTGGGGGGGTTGGGCTCAGTAACATAAAGACTGGGGGGGTTGGGCTCAGTAACATAAAGACTGGGGGGGTTGGGCTCAGTAACATAAAGACTGGGGGGTTGGGCTCAGTAACATAAAGACTGGGGGGCTCATTGTGGAGTGGTTGAAAAACGAGTTTTAATGACTCCAACTTAAGTGCATGTTAACTTTCGACTTCAACTGTATATTCATTAACACTTCACTCACCATGATCATTGAACACCTGGAAGGTACTCCATGTAATGTTACGCAATGGCAACCATCAATGTACTCAGTAACATCAACAATTCCTGAATAAGTGCTACCTGTTCAATACCTATTTTGTAAAGCAAAACACTAACTAATTTGAACATAAACAGAAAATCTTACTTAGTGTTCTTTACGGATAGAAAGTACAAGCAGCTACCACTATAGGCACTCAAGAACACACTCAAGAGCACACAAATACACACACGAGAGACCACCACACAGACCTGTGATTTTCACTACCATCTGTTCCTCCATTTCATGAAGACATAAGTCACCACCTCCCTTCATACATATAAAGAGGTGCTCATGAGTTATTTCACAACAATTTAAGATTATATGTGTTAAAGGTGCACTATGCAGAAATCGCTCCGCCATTTCCTGGTTGCTAAAATTCAAATAGTTCGCCCAATTTCAGTTTGTGACGAAACAAGCAAGCACAGTGTAGAGAATCATTGCACCATCTAAACCGCTGTGAAATACATATTCCATAACCACAAATATTGTGTTTTCAGCTGTTTGAAGCTGTTGTACAAAACCGAAAGTAAAATACGCAAAAACAAAGCTTAAACTGGGGAAGCATAGAAATAACGCACATAGAACAGATCTACAGTTTCTTGTTATCAATGAGAATGACAAATCTATAAAACACATTTCTATGTGAATTTGGTTGGGTCACCCAAAAAGCTACATTTTAACTATGTAGAGCCTGAGGTACTGCTTCTCGCCATTGTTGATTCTGCTTGAGCGCATGTTTGTCAAATGTTCATTTTAGCTATACGGCAATGACATTCATTTCACCCAAGTTTAAAACATTTTCATGGTTAAAAGCCTCGCCCGGACTAGAATCTATCATCCACCATCATGTATCAAACGCAATGTCACAAAGTTCTCCTTTGGCCCACTTTTGACAAAGTTCTTTTGAATAATGACATTCCAGTGATTGATGCGGCCATCAGTTACACTAGCATTCAAGTAGGCCATTGAGCACATATGCCCTTCATTTGTCAATTGCTCGGTGTCACCGCTTTACGTTGAGTAGAGCGTCGATTTAACCCCAGTTGAAAATTCCGTTTGTTAAACAAACGATCACAATTCTGATTCGTATTGGATATTAATTAATGGTGAAAAGACGTAATTGACAATGCAGTTTAAAACGAGATGGACAGAGCTGCAAGCCAAGCACTTTAGTGTCATCGTTGACGTGATTAATGATGAATGATTGATGATAAAGAAAAGCAACCTGTGAGCCTCCTATTCCCGATTACACCTCAGAATATAAATGATAAAAGTATTGACATGATGGCAGTTACAGCCATCTACTAATGACAAGCCGAGTGTAAAGTTCAAGGTTTAAACGATCATAATACCGATACAAGCATCGCAACACAAGACATGACAACCGATACCCAGCAAATGTAAATACTGGTTTACGTGATATAAATGTGTGACAACATTGTTCACATACAGCAGAAGTGTTTACAATGACTGTAACCTGACACCGATATCAAACACAAGATGTACAACTACTAATGAGAATTTATGTCCGATGCTAAATGATGATTATCCCAGCAGCATTATTAAACCTTTCAACGACCCAAAATACACACCCATTCATTTCACACTTGCCACCCTGCAAACAATAATGTGTCGTTAGGACATCCCCGGGACGTCATGAAATGGTTGCCTAAAACCATCAGGATGCTGTCATGGTTCCCTGGAGGTTTTTGTCTAGTTCCCACACACACACACACACATATACACACACACACACACACACACACAGTGCTTTTAACATAGTGTTTTTAAATTTGTGAGGGTTTCCGATCAGACAGGCAATAATATTCAAATAATACATTAAAAAACAGTAAAATACTAAACAAAATAAAAAGCAATATTTGTCATGTCTTGCCCATCTCCCCTCTCCCTCCCCCTTCTCAGCAGGTGCAACCCATTCCTATTCCCCCTCCCCCCTTCCTCCCCACTACAATCCGACTGCATACATTGATGTTCGATACAGATATTCAAAAAAATATTGATAAATTCAAACATGATTACATTAACTTATAATAAGCTTTTGACCTTTTTACTGCTCTATTGAATGTATCTAACGTTATTTCTTTGCCACTGTTCACACGAGCAATGGAGAGCTCTAGTGAAAGAACGTCAAAGAAGTTTTGTAGCCATTGAGTTATGCTGAGTTTGTGGAGGCTTACTTCTGGTCACTAACATCCTTTTTGCCGCCGTCCGTCCGGACAATCGTACTCGTTTCTGGGGTACTGTGAGTCAGTGAAGAGTCATCGTTCAACGATAATATATTGGCGAGATAGTAAAAGGGAACACCAACTATGCTCGATAGAGACCTGGAAACCTGTGACCAAAAGGTTTTCACACTGGGGCAGTCCCACATCATATGCATGTAAGTTCCAATATTTCTTTGAGAAAACAACAGACAATTTGGAATAGGAGCAAGTTTAAATTGGCAGCTTTTCCGTGGATTCAAATACAATCTGTGAATTAAATTTTAGTGTATTAGTTGATGATTCAAATTTCGGGAAGACATTGGGATATAGTTCCAGACTCTTTTCCAATCAGTATTTTCTTTGTAGTCTTTAAAGATCTGTGTTCCATACCGTATCTATTCCCAATGGTTCACGGAGGGCTTCTAGAAGTTTTTTTTATATTGATTGGTTACAAAACCTCCACTTGGGTTACGGCTACCTAAAAACTCAATAGTGGATGGAATGGGAGTGGTTGACTTCAAAGGACTCAATAAGAGTGCATAGAGGTTCTTAATTGTAAAAAAAAATTATATAAGGATGAACCAGGTTAATTATATCTATTTCTTTAGTTCATGAAATTATAATAAACCGTCATCATTCAATTTGGTCCGAAACTTTATGAATTCCTTGTTGAGACCATTGTTTCATTTTAGGGGGGAAATTAAAATTGAATGATTAAAATCAGAACATGGCAGCATGGCTAGCCCTTAAATGTACATGGAGAGCAAACATGAAATGATATGCATGTCAATCTCTCATGGCTCAAAGTGGAGGAGAGATTGACTTCATCACTACTTGTTTTTTGTAAGTAGTGTTGACAAGCTGAATGCACCAAACTGTCTGTTTAACCTACTAGTACACAGCTCGGACACCCATGCTAACCCCCACAATACATACCACCAGAGGTCTCTTCACAATCCCCAAGTCCAGAACAGACTATGGGAGGCGCACAGTACTACATAGAGCCATGACTACATTGAACTCTATTCCACATCAGGTAACTGATGCAAGCAGTAGAATCAGATTTTTAAAAAACAGATAAAAATACACCTTATGGAACAGTGTGGACTGTGAAGAGACACACACACAGGTACAGGCACACACATCCACACACGTACATTGTGGTATTGTTGTATGATGGCACCGACAGACATGGCAGCTCTGCTTCTAGCTCCTAAGCAACGTTGCATTATTATTGTTTTTTTTGTGTGATATTTCCAGCCAGCATGCGCAGACCAGTTTACGGACATATTCAATCTCTCACTATCCCAGTCTGCTGTCCCCACTTGCTTCAAGATGTCCACCATTGTTCCTGTGCCCAAGAAAGCAAAAGTGGCTGAACTAACAAAGGTAAGGTAGCACTCACTTCTGTCATCATGTAGTGCTTTGAGAGGCTAGTTAAGGATCACCTCAAATCAAATCTAATTTTTATTGGTCACATACACATGGTTAGCAGATGTTAATGGTCACATACGCATGGTTAGCAGATGTTAATAGTCACATACACATGGTTAGCAGATGTTCTTGGTCACATACACATGGTTAGCAGATGTTATTGGTCACATACGCATGGTTAGCAGATGTTATTGGTCACATACACATGGTTAGCAGATGTTATTGGTCACATACACATGGTTAGCAGATGTTAATGGTCCCATACACATGGTTAGCAGATGTTAATGGTCACATACGCATGGTTAGCAGATGTTATTGGTCACATACACATGGTTAGCAGATGTTAATGGTCACATACACATGGTTAGCAGATGTTATTGGTCACATACACATGGTTAGCAGATGTTAATGGTCACATACACATGGTTAGCAGATGTTAATGGTCACATACACATGGTTAGCAGATGTTAATGGTCCCATACGCATGGTTAGCAGATGTTAATGGTCCCATACGCATGGTTAGCAGATGTTAATGGTCCCATACGCATGGTTAGCAGATGTTATTGGTCACATACACATGGTTAGCAGATGTTATTGGTCACATACACATGGTTAGCAGATGTTATTGGTCACATACACATGGTTAGCAGATGTTAATGGTCACATACACATGGTTAATGGTCCCATACACATGGTTAGCAGATGTTAATGGTCACATACACACGGTTAGCAGATGTTAATGGTCACATACGCATGGTTAGCAGATGTTAATGGTCACATACACATGGTTAATGGTCACATACACATGGTTAGCAGATGTCAATGGTCACATACGCATGGTTAGCAGATGTCAATGGTCACATACGCATGGTTAGCAGATGTCAATGGTCACATACGCATGGTTAGCAGATGTCAATGGTCACATACGCATGGGTAGCAGATGTTAATGGTCACATACGCATGGTTAGCAGATGTCAATGGTCACATACGCATGGTTAGCAGATGTCAATGGTCACATACGCATGGTTAGCAGATGTCAATGGTCACATACGCATGGTTAGCAGATGTCAATGGTCACATACGCATGGTTAGCAGATGTCAATGGTCACATACGCATGGTTAGCAGATGTCAATGGTCCCATACGCATGGTTAGCAGATGTCAATGGTCACATACGCATGGTTAGCAGATGTCAATGGTCACATACGCATGGTTAGCAGATGTCAATGGTCACATACGCATGGTTAGCAGATGTCAATGGTCCCATACGCATGGTTAGCAGATGTCAATGGTCACATACCCATGGTTAGCAGATGTCAATGGTCACATACCCATGGTTAATGGTCCCATACACACGGTTAGCAGATGTTAATGGTCACATACACACGGTTAGCAGATGTTAATGGTCACATACGCATGGTTAGCAGATGTTAATGGTCACATACGCATGGTTAGCAGATGTTAATGGTCACATACACATGGTTAATGGTCCCATACACATGGTTAGCAGATGTTAATGGTCACATACGCATGGTTAGCAGATGTTAATGGTCACATACGCATGGTTAGCAGATGTTAATGGTCACATATGCATGGTTAGCAGATGTTAATGGTCACATACGCATGGTTAGCAGATGTTAATGGTCAACATACGCATGGTTAGCAGATGTTAATGGTCACATACGCATGGTTAGCAGATGTCAATGGTCACATACGCATGGTTAGCAGATGTCAATGGTCACATACGCATGGTTAGCAGATGTCAATGGTCACATACGCATGGTTAGCAGATGTCAATGGTCACATACACATGGTTAGCAGATGTCAATGGTCACATACACACGGTTAGCAGATGTTAATGCGAGTGTAGCAAAATGCTTGTGCTTCCAATTAGAACGATGCAGTAATATCTAACAAGTAATCTAACAAATTCACAACAACTACCTCATACACACAAATACACACAAATGTAAAGGGATGAATAAGAATATGTACATATAAATATATGGATGAGCAATGGTGTGAGGCATAGGCAAGATGCAGTAGATGGTTTAGAATATAGTATATACATATGAGATGAGTAATGTAGGATATGTAAACATTATTAAAGTGGAGTTATTTAAAGTGACTCGTGATACCTGTAGTCAGTCATTATATTTAAGTGGCCAGAGATTTTGAGTCTGTATGTTGGCAGCAGCCTCTCTGTGTTAGTGATGGCTGTTTAACAGTCTGATGGCCTTGAGATAGAAGCTGCTTTTCAGCCTCTCAGTTCCAGCTTTGATGCACCTGTACTGACCTCGCCTTCTGGATGATAGCGGGGTGAACAGGCAGTGGCTCGGGTGGTTATTGTCCTTGATGATCTTTTTGGCCTTCCTGTGACATCGGGTGCTATAGGTGTCCTGGAGGGCAGGTAGTTTGCCCCCAGTGATGCGTTGTGCAGACCTCACTACCCTCTGGAGAGCCTTGCGGTTGAGGGCAGTGCAATTGCCATACCAGGCGGTGATACATCCCGACAGGATGCTCTCCATTGTGCATCTGTGAAAGTTTGAGTGTTTTAGATGACAAGCCACATTTCTTCAGCCTCCTGCGGTTGAAGAGGCGCTGTTGCGCCTTCTTCACCACTCTGTCTGTGTGGGTGGACCATTTTAGTTTGTCCGTGATGTGTGCGCCGAGGAACTTAACTTTCCACATTCCCCACTACTGTCCCGTCGATGTGGATGGGGGGTGCTCCCTCTGCTGTTTCCTGAAGTCCACGATCATCTCCTTTGTTTTGTTGACGTTGAGTGAGAGATTATTTTCCTGACACCACAGTCCAAGGGCCCTCACCTCCTCTCTGTGGGCTGTCTCGTCGTTGTTGTTGGTAATCAGGCCTACCACTGTAGTGTCGTCTGCAAACTTGATGATTGAGTTGGAAGCGTGCATGGCCACGCAGTCATGGGTGAACAGGGAGTACAGGAGAGGGCTGAGAACGCACCCTTGTGGGGCCCCAGTGTTGAGGATCAGCGGGGTGGAGATGTTGTTTCCTACCTTCACCACCTGGGGTGGCCTGTCAGGAAGTCCAGGACCCAGTTGCACAGGGCGGGGTCGAGACCCAGGGTCTTGAGCTTAATGACAAGTTTGATGGGTACTATGCTCTTAAATGCTGAGCTGTAGTCAATGAACAGCATTCTTACGTAGGTATTCCTCTTGTCCAGATGGGATAGGGTGGTGTGCAGTGTGATGGTGATTGCACTATTGGGGCGGTAAGCAAATTGGAGTGGGTCTAGGGTATCAGGTAGGGTGGAGGTGATATGATCCTTGACTAGTCTCTCAAAGCACTTCATGATGACAGAAGTGAGTGCTACAGGGCGTTAGTAGTTTAGCTCAGTTATCTTAGCTTTCTTGGGAACAAGAACAATGGTGGCCCTCTTGAAGCATGTGGGGACAACAGACTGGGATAGGGATTGGTTGAATATGTTCGTAAACACACCAGCCAGCTGGCCTGCGCATGCTCTGAGAACGCAGCTAGGGATGCCGTCTGGGGCGCCAGCCTTCCGAGGGTTAACACGTTTAAATGTTTTACTCACGTTGGCCATGGAGAATGAGAGCCCACAGGCTTTGGTAGAAGGCCGTGTCAGTGGCACTGTATTGTTCTCAAAGCGAGCAAAGGAGCTGTTTAATTTGTCTGTGAGCAATACGTCGATGTCCGCGACGGGGCTGGTTTTCTTTTTATAATCTGTGATTGACTTTGGACCCTGCCACATACAGTTGAAGTTGGAAGTTACATACACGTAGGTTGGAGTCATGAAAACTCGTTTTTTAACCACTCCACAAATTTCTTGTTAACAAACTATAGATTTGGCATGTTGGTTAGGACATCTACTTTGTGCATGACACAAGTAATTTTTCCAACAATTGTTTACAGACAAATTATTTAATTTATAATTCACTGTATCACAATTCCAGTGGGTCAGAAGTTTACATACACTAAGTTGATTGTGCCTTTAAACAGCATGGAAAATTCCAGAAAATGATGTCATGGCTTTAGAAGCTTCTGATAGGCTAATTGACATCCTTTGAGTCAATTGGAGGCGTACCTGTTTATGTATGTCAAGGCCTACCTTCAAACTCAGTGGGAAAATGGGAAAATCAAAAAAAATCTGCCAAGACCTCAGAAAAAAATTGTAGACCTCCACAAGTCTGGTTCATCGTTGGGAGCAATTTCCAAACGCTTGAAGGTACCATGCTCATCTGTACAAACAATAGTACGCAAGTATAAACACCATGGGATCACACAGCCGCCATACCGCTCAGGAAGGAGACGTGTTCTGTCTCCAAGAGATTAACGTACTTTGGTGTGAAAAGTGCAAATCAATCCCAGAACAACAGCAAAGGACCTTGTGAAGATTCTGGAAGAAACAGGTACAAAGGTATCTATATCCACAGTAAAACAAGTCCTATATCAACAAAGTCAAGGTATTGGAGTGGACATCACAAAGCCCTGACCTCAATCCTATAGAAATGTTGTGGGCAGAACTGAAAAAGCGTGTGCAAGCAAGGCCTACAAACCTGACTCAGTTACCCAGCTCTGTCAGGAGGAATGGGCCAAAATTCACCCAACTTATTGTGGAAAGCTTGTCGAAGGCTACCTGCAACTTTTGACCCAAGTTAAACAATTTAAAGGCAATGCTACCAAATACTAATTGAGTGTATGTAAACTTCTGACCCACTGGGAATGTGATGAAAGAAATAAAAGCTGAAATAAATCATTCTCTCTACTATTATTCTGACATTTCACATTCTTAAAATAAAGTGGTGATCCTAACTGACCTAAGACAGGGAGCTTTTACTAGGATTAAATGTCAGGAATTGTGAAAAACTGAGTTTAAATGTATTTGGCTGAGGTGTATGTAAACTTTTGACTTCAACTGTATATGCTGCCCTATATAGATAGAAATGGAATCACTGGCCACTTTAATAATGGAACACTAGTCACTGTAATAATGTTTACATACTGCTTTACTCATCTCTTTTTAGTCAATGCCACTCCGACATTGCTAGTCCTAATATTTATATATTTCTTAATTCCATTCTTTTACTTTTAAATGTGTGTGTATTGTTGTGAAATGTTAGATACTACTGCACTGTTGGAGCTAGGAACACAAGCATTTCGCAATAACATCTGCTAAATTTGTGTATGTGACCAATACAATTAGATTTGATGTATGTAGCGGTGCAGCAATGTTACATGATGCACTGTTGTGTCTTGATGTGTTTGGACCCCAGGAAGAATAGCTGCTGCCTTGGCAACAGCTAATGGGGATCACGGGTATGCTATCGCACTTCCCAATTACCAAGTTTTTCAATTTGTTGCCAGGTCTGTATTGAGTGGCCGATGATTGGTCTAAACTGAGTACGTCAAAACTTAGGAGATAAGGCAGAGAATAGAACATCTTTCATTGTAAATGTTGACACTATTTTCCTCCGTTTCCAACCAAAGAAGACATTTATCTTGATCAAGCCATTTCTTAAGTGGGCGGAGCACCGGAGACAACAAAGCACCTAACTTGAAGTTGGGTTAACCTTGACCCCCAAAACCTTTGGGTTTCTGGAGTGTAGTCATTTTAGTTCTGGGACGTTTCATTTACATTTTAGTCATTTAGCCGACGCTCTTATCCAGAGCGACTTACAGTTAGTGCGTTCATCTTAAGATAGCTAGTTGGCATCTCCATAATGAATATTTACTTCCCCCCCTGCCCACCCCCCTGATTTCCTCACTAAGGTATTTCTAGACTTTTCAGAATTAAACTCAGACACTGCAGTGGTTGGAGGAGATTTGAATTGTTTGTTGAACCCCCTTATTGATAAGTTTCCCAGCGGTATAGCTTCACTCTCTCCTCGAGCTAAGTCACTTAAAGCTATTTGTGATGATCTGGGGTATGCTGATGTTTGGAGAACTTTTCACCCCTCCAACAGAGAGTTCACTTTTTTCTCTGCACCTCATGGATGTCAGACTAGAATAGATTACTTTTTTATGCCCAGGACGTCTTTGCAGTCTGTTTTATCCGCTAGGATAGGAAGCATAGTCATATCTGATCATGCAGAGGTGATCCTGGACATAAAACTCAACGGGGCATTCAATCTGTCAAGACATTGGAGGTTGAATACAACCATCCTTAAAGACCATACGTTCACATCATATTTTATTACAGAGTTTAAAGCATTTTTCTCTATTAACTCTCAATCAACAGATAATCCCTCGCTCCTTTGGGAAACCTGTAAAGCGTACGCCAGGGGTCTGATTATGTCATACACAGCCACTAAGAGGCGGAAAAAGCGTGAAAAGCAAAAAAGGTTAGAGGTTGAATTAGGAACTAAAGAGAAGGACTACATTAAAACTCCTACTCCTGCCCTATTAAAGGAAATATCAGTTCTCAGATCAACGTTGGACTCTCTCCTAACACAGGACGCTGAAAAGAAAATGGGATTTGTCAGGCAAAAACTATATGAACATGGCGATAAGCCAGGAAAGTACTTGGCGTACCTAGCTAAAAAGAGAGCTGACTCACAGTCAATTGTTACTATTACTGATTTGGATGGCAATCATTTATATGAAAATAAATTGATAAATGATTATTTTAAGAAATTTTATGCAAATCTTTATGCCTCAGAACTGCCAAATGACACACCCAAATTAATGGAGAATTTATTTTCTAAGATTGAGCTCCCTACTAACTCCGAAGAACAGAGGTCTCTCCTCAATGCCCCTATTACCGAGGAAGAGATAATGTTCGCAATTAAGAATCTGCAAAACGGTAAGGCCCCAGGACCAGACGGGTTTGGTAGTGAATTCTATAAAGAGTTTCATGGCCTGATCCTTGAGCCATTGCGTGATTTGTTTAACCACTCATTTTCAAATGACCAGCTCCCTCAAACGCTGAGGGAAGCCAACAAATCACTTATTCTCAAAAAGGGAAAATGTCCAGAGTCTTGTTCCTCGTACAGACCAATTTCCCTTCTGAATGTGGATGGAAAATTACTTTCTAAAATTCTAGCCACAATATTAGAAGGCTCACTGCCACTAATTGTGAAAAGAGACCAAACTGTCTTCATTAAGGGCCGTAAGTCGTGCAACAATGTCAGGCGGCTTCTTAATGTAATTCAAGCCTACCAACAAAGTGCTAGGGATGGTCTTGTGCTCTCCCTAGATGCTGAGAAAGCATTTGATCGTGTGGAGTGGTCTTTTTTTTTTTTTATCTGGGGGCTGGATCAGCTTAATATTGCGGAAAGAATGTTGCTTTTTTTTGGGGTAAATATATATATCCATTCACGTATGCATACATATACACATATATACATACACATACCTACATAGACATACATACTTTTTTAAAAGAGTATACCTTTATTATTATTCCCCGCAAACCCTACCACCGATCCCCCAATTGGAGTAAACTGATAAACATTTCTGTTTTTACCTTCAATTTATACATCTTATACACATTTTACAGACACAGTCTACTTTATAATAGTTCTCTCTTGTTTGTTCTTAGTCCTTCCTCTATTTCTGTTGTCCATCCAGTTTGATTTCCACTTGTAACTGTGCTATTTCACAATAGCTCCGCACCTATACACATTTCACAGATCCCGTATGCCCTACATTATTTATCTTGTTATTAGTCCCACCCTTCAGCTCCACTCAACCTTTCCCATCTATCTTCCAACATCATCCATTTATGATTTTTATTTGCCATATATTTTTCAACTGTGCTGTGATGCTTCACAAAAGATTTGAATCTTCCTATTCTCATAGCTTCCACGGATTGTAAATTAAAAAGAAACATTTTTGCTAAAATAATTATTATATTATTGATTGATTGACTATGGCTTTTCAAATCCCCCAGTATTGCTATCTGTAGCGTTAGTTCTACGCAAATGTTGCAATTCTTCAACCATTCCTGGACCTGTGACCAAAAACGAGCTACATGCGGACAATACCAAAATAAACGGTCTAATGACTCTGCCTCCTCACAGCAGAATCTGCAGAGCTGGGAAGATTGTATCCCCCATATATATAACATTCTATTAGTTGCAAGAATTTTGTACAATAATTTAAATTGAAAAATTCGAAGTTTTGAATCCGGCGTTGTTTTGCGTATCAATTCATAAACCATGTGCCATGGAATGGGTACATCGAAAATCTCTTCCCAACTATTTTGCAATTTATATGGCACAGCTGTCAGTTTTTTGGTCCTTAAATTAAATTAGTATATGTTTTTATTTATCACACTTTTCTTTAACCATTTATGTTCTTTAATATAAGGCCGACATACAAGTTCCTTACTTTTATCCCCTTCCACCTGCCTCTTCCATTTTTGTGGTAATGCTGCAATTAATTGGTTGTAATTTTGGGTAGAGCAGACATTTCCATATGTCTGTGTTAGCTGCATGTGTGACATTACTCCACCAGTCCTATTTATGATATCATTCACAAAAATTATACCTTTTTTAAACATTTCTTCGATAAATACATTTTTTTTATCAATTACTATATTTGAATTTAACCACAAGATTTGTTGTACTATTTGTTCCGTCCTTTCAGGTGGATTAAACTGAAATTGCAACCAACTTTCTAAGGCTTGTTTAAAAAAAAAAGATATTTTGGAGATTATTTCCTTTTCATGCAACCGAAAGTGAGCAGGTGTAATCTGAATAAAGGGAAAAATGCCCTTCTTGAACATAGGATGAGACATTCGTACCAATCTACTAGAGAACCAGTTTGGATTTAAGTATCATTTTTGTATGACTGATGCCTTTAGTGAGAGGTCTAATGCTTTAATATTTAATAATTTCTGCCCTCCGAATTCATATTCGTTATATAAATAGGCCCTTTTAATTTTATCTGGCTTGCCGTTCCAAATAAAATTGAATATTTTTTGTTCATATAATTTAAAAAGCAGGTCACTAGGTGTAGGCAAAACCATAAGCAAATAGGTAAACTGTGATATGATTAAAGAGTTAATCAGGGTGATTTTCCCACAAATAGACAGGTATTTTCCTTTCCATGGTAGCAAGATCTTATCTATTTTTGCTAACTTTCTATAAAAATTTATTGGAGTGAGATCATTTCTTTCTTTTGGGATTTGTATACCGAGTATGTCCACATCTCCGTCAGACCATTTAATTGGTAAACTACATGGCAATGTAAAATGTGTATTTTTTAGTGATCCCATGCGTAATATGGTACATTTATCATAATTTGGTTTTAATCCAGAGAGGATAGCAAATGTATCTAGATCCTCTAAGAGGCCGTGGAGAGATTCTAGTTGTGGTTTTAAAAGAAAACATGAATCATCAGCGTACAATGACACCTTAGTTTTTAGGCCCTGCATTTCTAATCCCTTAATATTAATGTTTGATCTAATTTTAACAGCTAACATTTCGATGGCAATAATAAATAGATATGCCGATAGTGGACAACCTTGTTTTACTCCTCTAGATAGTTTAAAACTTTCTGAGATGTAGCCATTATTTACTATTTTACACCTAGGGTTACTATACATAATTTTAACCCATTTTATAAGAGATTCCCCAAAATTGAAATATTCTAGGCATTTATATATAAACTCCAGTCGTACTCTATCAATAGCCTTTTCAAAATCAGCTATGAAAACCATGCCTGGTGTCCCCGATATTTCATAGTGTTCTATTGTTTCCAGTACTTGCCTTATATTATCTCCAATGTATCGTCCATGTAAAAAACCTGTCTGATTAGGATGAATAATATCTGACAAAACTTTTTTTATTCTATGCGCCAAGCATTTTGCTAGGATTTTTGCATCACAACACTGAAGTGTAAGAGGTCTCCAATTTTTTAAATGGACTGGATCTTTGTATATACCACTTGGGTCCTGTTTCAGTAATAATGATAGCACACCTTCTTGTTGCGCGTCTGATAATCTATCATTTATATAGGAGTGGTTAAAACAAGCTAATAATGGTCCTTTGAGTATATTAAAAAAATGTTTGTATACTTCCACTGGTATGCCATCCAGTCCTGGAGTTTTCCCATCCTTAAAGGCCCCAATTGCATCAAGTAGTTCCTCCTCTGTAATTAGGCCTTCACATGAGTCTTTCTGTACAGATGTTAATTTTACATTATTATTAGGGAAAATCCATACAATTAGTTTCAGTTAGTGGAGATGGAGGAGCCTGAAAAGAAAACATATTCTTTAAGTACTTTACTTCCTCTTTCAAAATATCATTTGGTGAATCATGCGTGACTCCATCATTTGTAACAAGTTTTAATACGTTTTTTTTGGTAGCATTTCTATATTGAAGATTGAAAAAGAATTTGGTGCATTTTTCCCCATATTCCATCCAGTTCACTTTATTTTTATAATATATTACACTGGATCTTTCTTGAATAAGTTCCTCCATTTCTTTTTGTTTTTCCTCTAACTTATTCTGTGCCTCTATGGTACCGTTTTTATTGTTATCTAACTGTACTGTTAGTCCTTCAATTTCCTTTGTTAATATGGACTCTTTTGATCGAAATTGCTTTTGTTTTATAGATGAGTACTGAATTGCATGGCCTCTAAAGGCACACTTAAAAGTGTCCCATACAATATGGGGATCTGCTGTACCTATGTTATGTCTAAAAAAGTCAGTCATAAATTCTTCTGTCCTAGTTCTAAACAATTTATCATCTAGTAGGCTTTGATTAAATTTCCAATATCCTCGCCCACGTGGAAATTCTGTAAGAGTAATATATATGGCAATTATGTGATGGTCCGACCGCATTCTGTCCCCTATCAAACACTTTTTAACTTTTGGTGCCAGAGAGAATGATATAAGAAAGTAGTCAAGGCGACTAGCTTGATTAAGCCTCCGCCATGTATATCTCACTAGGTCAGGGTATTTAAGTCTCCATATATCCACTAATTCCAATATATCCATGACATTCCTGATTTCCTTAAGTGCCTGAGGGTGATAGTTTGTAGTGTGATTTCCTTTCCGGTCCATAGAGGTATTTAAGACCGTATTAAAATCTCCCACTATAATAATAGAGTCTAGTGTTGCTTGTAGAGTTGATACATTCTTATATATATTGTCAAAGAAGCTTGGATCATCATTATTCGGACCGTATAGGTTAATAAGCCATATATGTTTATTGTCCAATAACATATTTAAAATAATCCATCTACCTTGAGGATCTGTTTGGACAAGTTGCACATTTGGATCAAAGTTATTATTAATTAAAACCATCACCCCTTTTGAATTTCTTTGCCCATGGGAGAAATATATTTCGCCCCCCCAGTTCTTTTTCCACAAAACTTCATCTAAAACTGTCGAATGGGTTTCCTGTAAACAGTAGATATTATAATCCTTCTCTTTTAGCCAGGTAAATACTGATCGTCTTTTCTTATTATCTGCTAAGCCATTACAATTGTAACTGGCTATATTTATTTCACCACTTACCATAATGAGACACACCTTTCAATTATTTTTATCAAAATAGATGTTTGTAAACGTCCTATTAAAAAGTAACATAATGATTGAGTGTCTATATAGTTGTACCATGACATTTGCATCTCCACTAAGCAAACCTCCAATTGGTCCCCACTATTCCACCCGCCAAAAGCCCCCATCTCGAGTTGGGTTGTCATCCCAATGCCCGGCAGACCACCCCCGACCCCCCGGATCGCACAGCCCCGGACCGACTGGGATCCATCCTTCGAAAAGTGCACACAGCGCCATCCACCGAACCGAAGCAGATCCATTGCCAAATTTATTTCCATCGCCCTCACCTCGATTTTTATTACATATTGCTGTGGATCATCCTCTATAGTCCCTAACATGTTTTACTTCTTCCTTCGCAACAGTTGTGGGATACACACATACACCCACACACATTCAGCCCTTACCCCCACACAACCATAAGCTCACCCTCTCAACAACTGCACCATCCCAGAGCCCAACTCAAGATGGGTCATGATTTACAAATGTACTTGCAGTTGCAGCTGCATGAGAAGGCCTGCAAGACCGCGCAAAAAATGAGCATAAATGTAGAGATTTATTTACCATTGTCACATCCTAGATGATGGAGGTCAAATGTACACCTTCTTCCTGAAACACCCACAATACGGTCATCCGTTTTGACCATGTTCCCAAGCATCTCCATGCAGTCCGACTTTGATTTCGTGCCTCCAGGGCCAGAATAATATACCCCCTCTCTGAATGTCTGAGTGTGACCCCCTCCCCATGGGTTACTGCAGCTAGTGTTGCCAGCACTGCCACTGCCTGGGTGGGGGCACCCCACCGGAATCCCCACCGGCTAGGTACAAGGTCGTCAAGGTTCTCATTAGCAGCTTTGAGAATTTCCTTGTTTATTATGCTCTCCCTTTAGGGGGCTTTGGCTTTGCAGGACCAACCCTGCCAAGCAGGCTCAGACTCTTGAGGGGGCAGTGCTGCTCTTGGTCCCTGACCTCATTTTGGCTGCTTACAGCATGCACATAAAACAGTTAGGGACTTCTCCTTAGTATCTGGGCCATTCATGTGGGTGTCTAGGGTATAGGGCCATGGACCGTACCATTAAAATAGGATAAATGTCACGTTCCTGACCTATTTATGTTAGTTGTTATGTGTGTTAGTTGGTCAGGACGTGAGGTTGGGTGGGCATTCTATGTTTTCTGTTTCTGTGTTGGTTTTGGGTTGCCTGGTATGGCTCTTAATTAGAGGCAGGTGTTTGGCGTTCCTCTAATTAAGAGTCATATTTAGGTAGGCGTTGTCACAGTGTTCGTTGTGGGTGATTGTCTTCAGTGTCTGCGTAATTGTTTGCACCATACGGGACTGTAAACGGTTTGTTCGGTTTATGTAGTCTGTTCTCTATTCGTGCGTTTTTTCTTGTTTCATGTAAGTTCGTCGTCTAGGTCTGTCTACACCGTTTGTTGTTTTGTTAGTTTAGTTAAGTTCGTGTTTTGTTTAAATAAATTATGTCGTTAACCTCCACTGCGCCTTGGTTCGATCACTACTCCTCCTTTTCGGTAGAAGAGGAGGAGGACCGCCGTTACAATAATAAATAATTAGATATAATTTATTTTAAAAATGTAGTTCCCCATGATAGGACAATAAATAAATAAGACGTATAATTCATTATAAAAGTATATCCATCATCTGAACAACATTGAAAGCCCTCTCATACCCGGCTCACAGCAATACATTGGCTCTGGGATATGCAACCATTTCATTACTCACTCACTCAACTTTCCAAACATAACAAATAAAAATAAACACACACCACACCATCCACACATACTGTGCCTTCTTTTTACTTAGTTTTTATCTTCACTATGTAGAAATAGTGCTTGTGTTCAATTAGTTATATGTGAAGATTTATAGAAAAGCTATATTTTGTATTGTATTGTTACAATCAATAACCGGGCTTGAATTGTGTTTATTTTCCTCATCTATGAGAACTTTGTAATTTTTAAAATAACCATGGAGTAGTCTTTGTGTCTCTGAACAACTGGTTATCAATATACGACGAGAGCTACTCGTTTCGCTTTTAATCTATTTTCTTTGAAAATTGGATACAGAACTTTGCGCCGTTCTGCAATTTCTTTCGTAAACTGATCATTCATGCCAATTTTGGTCCCAGCAAGTCTTTTACCCAGGCTTTTAACCATTATTTTATCTTTAAATTAAGCAAATTTGGCAACGATTGGGCGTTCGTAGCTCTGCCCTCTCTGTCCGAGGCGGTGTACACGTTCAAGTTGGATCTTATCGATAACTTCGTGTGGAATCTGAAGCACTGCAAAAAGGAACTCTCTAACTACAGATTCAGGAACCTCTCCTTCTTTCTCTTGGATATTTGTAAGTACCAAATTCTCTCTCATGGATCTAGTTTGTATGTCCAGTAAGCATTCCTTCAGAACGGTGTTCTCCTTTTTAATTTCATTCATTTCGGTTTCAATCTTATTGACTGTCCCTTTTAGCGCGTGTGTTTCCTTCTCCAATGCCGCAGCTTTTTCATCACTCATCTCTAGGCTTGCCTTCAACTCTTTTATATCCTTACTAACTAATTCAAGTATACCCAGTTTGTCATTTATTGGTTTTAACAGATCGGTTTCGACCTTTACCATTGCCGGTGGTGAGAATATTAGATCATCAGTGTCTGTTGAAGAGTCACGTTTTCATTTTGGAATCGGTTCCCCTGTCTTACTCTTCGTCATGTTTGGGTGTTGCTTGTTTTCGTAATATTTGTCGATAAATGTCTCTAGTCTTAGGATTTGTTTTGTGTTATTATCCAGATTGAAGGTTATCACCCACCAGATTATTTAGTGCTAATATTTTAGTCAAATTTAGCAGATATTTTGAATATTATGTTTTATCTTGAGGTGCTCTACATAACTTCGTTCAGTCCGCCATTACCTTTACGTGTGGAGTGGTCTTACCTACTCTTTGCTCTAAATAAATTTGGTCTAGGGGACAACTTTATAAAATGGGTGAAAGTTTTATATGATGATCCTCAGGCTGCTGTCCTTACTAATGGGCTAAGGTCAAATAGCTTCTCTACATACAGGGGTACCAGACAGGGCTGCCCTTTGTCCCCCCTCCTATTTGCACTCGCTATGGAACCGCTGGCCGAGGCTGTCAGGGTAACGCCTGCTACACAGGGGCTGCTCATTGGTGATGTTCACCATAAAATAAGCTTGTATGCTGATGATGTCCTGATATTCATCTCTAATCCCGAGACCTCAACTACATCTCTTAATAATATTATTCAATTATTCAGCGAATTCTCAGGCTACAAGATTAACTTAACTAAATCAGAGGCTATGCCACTTGGTAGCCTTCACTCTGTACCTAATACTTCTCCCCACTTCCCTTTTAAATGGTCTCCCTCAGGCTTTACGTATCTGGGTATATTTGTAACTCCTAAATTCCAGCAAATGTACAAAGCCAATTTTGTTCCCTTGTTTGATACAATAAGACAGGATCTGGAGCACTGGAACTCTCTCCCGATTTCTTGGTTGGGTAGAATATCCCTCTTGAAAAGGAACATTTTACCTAGACTACTTTACCCAATCCAAATGATCCCAGTATTACTCTGCAATAAGGTAATAAAGGATGTAAATGGATGGCTAAGTTCCTTCATATGGAGTAAACGCAAGCCAAGGCTTAAGATGGCAATATTGCAGCTGCCAAGTTCTATGGGGGGCTTGGATCTGCCCAATATCAGGTTCTATCAGTGGTGTGCCCACCTATGTTATATTTCTGATTGGATCACAAACGATGACTCCTCTATTTGGTTAGACATTGAGACTTCTCTTTCAAAATACCCCTTACAGGATCTTTTATTTTTCAGAAGTTTCAAGTCTGTAGAAGATCACTGCAATAATCCTATTACACTTAACACACTCAAGGTTTGGAGGGCAGTTCAGCTCTTCCTGGGAAGGTCCAAACTCACCTCTGCTCTTACCCCAATTCTTAACAACCCAGATTTTGGTCCAGGATTGCTGGATGCTGGCTTTAACTTTTGGCTTAATAAGGACATACGCAGACTAAATGACTTATTTGCTGATAAGATTCTATTGTCATTTCAGCAGATGGTGGAGAAATATCGACTCCCAAAGCATGACTTTTTCCGCTTCCTACAAGTAAGCCATTATATTGTGAAGAGCACCACCTTAATTGGTAACCCTGATATGTCGGTCATTGAGAGAATGCTTTTTTTCCCACAAAGGAAAATGTCTGTAAGTCTGTTTTATGATGCTTTAAGGTCATTTCCTGCTGTCGACACACAGAGGGTGAAACAAGTGTGGGAGAAAGAATTGTCTGTGACTATTGACGAAGAGATGTGGGAGGACATTTGGAGATATGCAAAAACAATATCTATATGTAATCGTACTAAAGCAATCCAATTAAGAATAATACACAGATTGCATATATCCCCAAATCGCAGACATGCCTTTAGCCCCTCTTCCTCTTCTCCTCAGTGTCTTAAATGCAAAACTGATACAGACACCCTAACACATTGTTTATGGTCATGTACCAAAATACAAAGATACTGGTCTGGTGTTCTGCAAGAAATTGAAAAGATCCTAGGGGTTGATCTAGAATTGGACCCAGTTTCTTTACTGTTGGGTCTTCCTAGTAGGCATGTTACTTCTGTGTGTAAGAGGAGGCTTTACAACATCCTTACCTTTGCTGCAAGGAAAAACATCCTTTTACGGTGGATTAGTGATAAGGTTCCTTCTATTAAAGATTGGCATAAGATACTATTTGAATGGGTGCCTCTGGAATATCTGACATGTACATTGCATTCTAAAACAGATCAGTTCTACAAAGTGTGGGAACCCTATCTAAATTACCTAGAACCTGAGGTTTCAGCTATTATGCTGCAAGGATTCCCTTAGAATGGTGGTGATCTACACTGTATTACACTGTATGTGAATGTGAATTACACTGTATGTTCCATGTGTGGAACTTAACTTCTTAGTTTAAACCGATGCTTTTTTGTTTATTTTCTGTTTGTAAGTTTATTTAAAATGTATGTATTGAGAGACGCAATGATGGGGATAGGGTGAGAGAAACGGGGAGAGGAAAATGGTGTGCATATGTGTGTGTATGTGTATGTATATGTGTATATATATATATATGTATGCGCAGGTATGTGTAGGCGGGTGCTGTTTTTTTGTTTTGTTTTTTGCCTTGTCTCTGTTGTTGTATCTCTTTAATATGGGTGAAAATTGTGAAATTCCAATAAAAATACTGTAAAAAAAAAAAAAAAAAAAAGATAGCTAGTTGGGACAACCACATATCACAGGCATAGAAAGTACAGTTTTCCTCAATAACATAGCTATCAGTAAAGTGGGAGGAGATTGGCAGGGACTTCAATGGGAAGATGGTTCTACCATTGGGGTGCCAGGACAGAGGAGAGCTTGGACTGGGCTGAGCGGGAGCTGCCCTCCCGTAGGGGTGGGAGGGCCAAAAGACCAGAGGTGGCAGAACAGAGTGCTCGGGTTGGGGGGTGTGGTTTGAGCATAGCCTGAATAGCCCTTTCCATATAAAATTCAAGACTGAACTTTTAATATTTTCCCAGTACCTTAATGGCGTGGGCAAAGGAAGCATGCTTACAAAGATATTGAGTATAGGCAAGACATTCATTTTTGACAATCGAAATTCGACCTGCTAAACTTAATGTTAGATTAAACCATCTGTCGAGGTCTGCTATAATTGCAATTGTGACTTGTTTCTAGTTCTTCAAAAACAATTTCATCTGAGAGGGAAAAATATCAATGTCCAGGTATTTAAAATGTTTCACAATTGATATCTTTCGATTCTATGCATATTGAGATTGCATATTCCCTCAAGTGGAAACAGAGATGATTTAGTGAGGTTAATCTTATAACTTGATAGACTGCTGAATTGTCTGAATATACGTAATACATTAGGAAGGGATTGTGCTACGTTGTCAAAGTGCAATAACACTGCATCTTTTATCAATGTATTCTTTATTTAACCAGGTAGGCCAGTTGAGAACAAATTCTCATTTACAACTGCGACCTGGCCAAGATAAAGCAAAGCAGTGCAACAAAAACAACAGAGTTACACATAAACAAACATACAGTCAATAACACAATAGAACAATCTATGTACAGTGTGTGCAAATGTAGAATATTAGGGAGGTAAAGGCAATAAATAGGCCATAGAGGCGAAATAATTACAATTTAGCATGAACACTGGGGTGATAGATGTGTAGATGATGATGCGCAAGTAGAAATACTGGGGTGTAAAAGAGCAAGAAGATAAATAACAATATGGGATGAGGTAGTTGGGTGTGCAATTTACAGGTTGGTTGTATACAGGTACAGTAAGCTGCTCTGTATATGTTTATTCATACAGTCATTATTAATTAACATGTCCTCACCTGGGATTTGAACTGACAACCTCTTGGTTCACAGCATTCCAATCTCCCTGCTATGCCACCATGTCTGTATCAAACACCGATTGCACCTGAAGGATTATCACAACACTCTGCACTTCAAAGTACATTTCAGCTCTGTTAAAAATACACTCAAGGAAAAACTGTTATATTTATCATAGTGATTCAGGAGTGATATTACAACAGTTTAATATGCCCCAGCAACATTAGACAACTAAAAACCCAAACTAACATTGCTGAAACAAGAAAAGGAAATTAATGAGAGAATAGACAGGTTAACTGATAAATCAGGGGTCATGTTAATGTTAATGCAGAATTCTGCATTTTCACACCAGAAAATACCTTACAAAAAAAGATTGCTGTTTTGAAACTGCAGTAAAAGTGCAGTAAATGTAGTCGACTGTGGTATTTTGGATTCAGTAATTGCAAAATAACTGCAGTGTACTGCAGTTAAACTGCACTCTAACTGCAGTTACACTGCAACATTACTGCAGTAAAAAAAACAGTATTATTTTGGATGCAGTATTTGCAGCGTACTGCAGGTATAATGCACTCTGGCTGCAATCTTTTTTTCATAAGAGGTTTGTTAACGCACATCTAAAATGCTTCTTATTGTAATTTCTGCTCTACTCATTTTGTGCTTCAGTTGCACTTCTCCACTCAGATGAGAAATCTTTGCTCTTGTAGTTATTCTCTCATTCAGGAATGGCATTCTATCAGCAGACAGCTACTTGTGTAGCTACTTTTCTCCAGTATTTTTCTCTGTGTACTTTTCTCTGGTAAAATGCAAGGCTAACTTCAAGCAGAACATTTGGAAATGAAGCTGGGTGCCTTATTTCTATGATAAACATTATAAATATGGTGGCCATGCATCTTTTTTTGCAGCTATTTACTTGTGTGACTTCTAGCTTTGCACTTTTCTGATGAAAATGAAGCTATTTTCTGCCAAAGGTGTTGCACTAATGTATTTTGTGCGATGGAAAACTATAGTTTAAGAAAAAAAAAACACTTGCCTTTCAATATAAATCACAGGTGAAATGGTCTGCGTTTTGAAAATGAAGATTTCTGAAAGTTAACGTGAATGTGCAATTAAAATACTATTTTGTTAAGTTCAAAGATGTTTTATAGGTAAGGCATGTGTAGTGGACTCCTGAAATTCTTCAGTACTCACTGGTCATGTCAAATTGAATCATATTGTCATTGATTAAAGATTTGTACACTATTTTATCAGAACAGTGTAGCACTTACCTTAAAACCCTGATACCATCTCATTACTGTACTTATAATGATTTGGGACACCTGAGACAATCAGGGGAGCTTCAGAGCTTCAGACCATGACACAACGCCCCAAGAACATCGACGGGGAAGTCCCAGGGACAAACTAGGGATTAGAAAAAGGTCTCTCAGAACGTTGCCTTGGGACCATCATGCGACGTCCTAAGGATTAGTAAAATGTACGTCCTGAGAACGTCCTAAAAAGGTCCTGACATGGGCCTCTATGACATTATAGAAACTTACAGGGAACTAGACAAAGGTCCCCCAGAGAACGTTCCCTTGGGACCATAACACAACGTTCTTAGAACGTTCTCAGAATGTCAGAGGGATAAGGTCGCGCCGAATTCCTTAAGGGACCTAATGGGAGCATTGCCTAATGTCCTCAGGACGTTCCCTGTTTGCTGTGTAAAGACTACGGGTTGAAAACAGTGTTGTGTTTTCAGCCACAGTGTACGCTTGATTTATTATTGATAATGTCAGGATGGCTGTCTAGCGCCCAGTCTTATGGCCCGTTAGAAATTACATCTGTCATTGGGCGGACTCACCTCGTGGCTTGGAGAGATCTGCCAGTGCCTCAGCTTGGCAGCCCCCCTCACTAAGGTCACTGTAATGTCTGCTTGTCACTGCAGGTCACTGATCCTCAGTGCATAGCAATGCTGCTAACGGTGGTCTGGTAACAGTACTTGCAAAGGCTCATGGTACATATCCCTGTCATAATAATGATATGAGCTGTCATAGACAGCTACATTTAGTCACAGATAATGAAGTATTTTTTTCTCGAAATCGCTATGCAGTCACTTTTTAACGAGAACCACACGCAACACAGGATGTTGCTGAGAGAATAATTGGGGCAGTTTGCCAGCATGAAACTGCTGAAGGTTGTTGTGTACAGTGTGGATGTGTGGAGAGGACTCTGGGACAATTTGACAAATGGAAAGCTTTGTGTCACACACAACAAATGAAAAAGCTGTCCAGTGAAGACAAGACTGGTCTCGGCATCAGTGTAACAGCTGTCCAGCGAAGACAAGAAGACTGGTCTCAGCACCAGTGTAACAGCTGTCCAGCGAAGACAAGAAGACTGGTCTCAGCACCAGTGTAACAGCTGTCCAGTGAAGACAAGAAGACTGGTCTCGGCACTAGTGTAACAGCTGTCCAGCGAAGACAAGAAGACTGGTCTCGGCATCAGTGTAACAGCTGTCCAGCGAAGACAAGAAGACTGGTCTCGGCATCAGTGTAACAGCTGTCCAGCGAAGACAAGAAGACTGGTCTCGGCACCAGTATAACAGCTGTCCAGCGAAGACAAGAAGACTGGTCTCAGCACCAGTATAACAGCTGTCCAGCGAAGACAAGAAGACTGGTCTCAGCACCAGTGTAACAGCTGTCCAGCGAAGACAAGAAGACTGGTCTCGGCACCAGTATAACAGCTGTCCAGCGAAGACAAGAAGACTGGTCTCGGCACCAGTATAACAGACATGATGATACTTCGTAACTCTCTTGCATTGTGTTTTTAAGGATTATCCAGCCAGCCATCCCAGTTGATTGGTGTTTATTCTGACGATAGGCATAGGAAGCACATTAGACGTTCAGGACAACAGTATGTTGATGGCTGTAGATTTGTGATTTGTAGACGGCATGGAAATACATGTGAATTAGCAGAGGCTAGCTAACTCACTCTTTCAGCAATCACATACAAAAGAACATCCCAGGATGCCCCCATATTCTAACACACATGTACATACACACATGTTATACACACACACACACATTTATGCATACAGTTGAAGTCGGAAGTTTACATACACTTAGGTTGGAGTCATTAAAACTAGTTTTTCAACCACTCCACAAATTTCTTGTTAAAAAACTATAGTTTTGTCAAGTCGGTTAGGACATCTACTTTGTGCATGACACAAGTAATTTTTCCCAAAATTGCTTAGAGATAGATTATTTCACTTATAATTGACTGTATCACAATTCCAGTGGGTCAGAAGTTTACATACAATAAGTTGACTGTGCCTTTAAACAGCATGGAAAATTCCAGAAAATGATGTCATGGATTTAGAAGCTTATGATAGGCTAATTGACAAAATTTGAGTCAATTGGAGGTGTACCTGTGGATGTATGTCAAGGCCTACCTTCAAACTCAGTGCCTCTTTGCTTGACATCATGGGAAAATCAAAAGAAATCAACCTAGACCTCAGAAAAGAAATTGTAGACCTCCACAAGTCTGTTTCATCCTTGGGAGCAATTTCCAAACGCTTGAAGATACCACGTTCATCTGTACAAACAATAGTATGCAAGTACAAACACCATGGGGACCACGTAGCCATCATACCGCTCAGGAAGGAGATGCGTTCTGTCTCCTAGAGATGAACGTACTTTGGTGCGAAAAGTGCAAATCAATCCCAGAACAACAGCAAAGAACCTTGTGAAGATGCTGGAGGAAACAGGTACAAAACTATCTATGTCCACAGTAAAACGAGTCCTATATCGACATAACCTGAAAGGCCGCTCAGCAAGGAAGAAGCCACTGCTCCAAAACCACCATAAAAAACCCAGACTACGTTTTGCAAATGCACATGGGGACAAAGATCGTACTTTTTTGAGAAATGTCATCTGGTCTGATGATACTAAAATAGAACTGTTTGGCCATAATGACCATCGTTATGTTTGGAGGAAAAAGGGGGAAGCTTGCAAGCCGAAGAACACCATCCCAGCTGTGAAGCACGGGCGTGGCAGCATTATGTTGTGGGGGTGCTTTGCTGCAGGAGGGGCTGGTGCACTTCACAAAATAGATGACATCATAAGGTAGGAAAATTATGTGGATATATTGAAGCGACATCTCAAAACATCAGTCACGAAGCTTGGTCGCAAATCAAATGGGTTTTCAAATGGACAATGACACCACGCATACTTCCAAAGTTGTGGCATAATGGCTTAAGGTCAACAAAGTCAAGGAATTGGAGTGGCCATCACAAAGCCCTGACCTCAATCCTATAGAACATTTGTGGGCAGAAGCGTGTGTGAGCAAGGAGGCCTAAGAACCTAACTCAGTTACACCAGCTCTGTCAGGAGGAATGGGCCATAAGTCACCCAACTTATTGTGGTAAACTTGTGGAAGGCTACCTGTAACATTTGACACAAGTTCAACAATTTAAAGGCAATGCTACCAAATACTAATTGAGTGTATGTAACTTCCAACCAACTGGGAATGTGATGAAAGAAATAAAAGCTGAAATAAATCATTCTCTCTACTATTATTCTGACATTTCACATTCTTAAAATAAAGTGGTGATCCTAACTGACCTAAGACAGGGAGTTTTTACTAGGATTAAATGTCAGAAATTGTGAAACTGAGTTTAAATGTATTTGGCTAAGGTGTATGTAAACTTTCGACTTCAACTGTATATACATTCGTGGCCAAAAGTTTTGAGAATGACACAAATATTAATTTTCACAAAGTATGCTGCCTCAGTGTCTAGATATTTTTGTCAGATGATACTATGGAATACTGAAGTATAATTACAAGCATTTCATAAGTGTCAAAGGCTTTTATTGACAATTACATGAAGTTGATGCAAAGAGTCAATATTTGCAGTGTTGACCCTTCTTTTTCAAGACCTCTGCAATCCGCCCTGGCATGCTGTCAATTAACTTCTGGGCCACATCCTGACTGATGGCAGGCCATTCTTGCATAATCAATGCTTGGAGTTTGTCAGAATTTGTGGGGTTTTGTTTGTCCACCCGCCTCTTGAGGATTGACCACAAGTTCTCAATGGGATTAAAGGTCTGGGGAATTTTCTGGCCATGGACCCAAAATATCGATGTTTTGTGTGCCACCTAGTTATCACTTTTGCCTTATGGCAAGGTGCTTCATCATGTTGGAAAAGGCATTGTTCGTCACCAAACTGTTCCTGGATGGTTGGGAGAAGTTGCTCTCTTTATGCATGGCTGTGTTCTTAGGCAAAATTGTGAGCGAGCCCACTCCCTTGGCTGAGAAGCAACCCCACACATGAATGGTCTCAGGATGCTTTACTGTTGACACAGGACTGATGGTAGCGCTCACCTTGTCTTCTCCGGACAGCTTTTTTCTGGATGCCCCAAACAATCGGAAAGGGGATTCATCAGAGAAAATTACTTTACCCCAGTCTTCAGCATTCCAATCCCTGTACCTTTTGCAGAATATCAGTCTGTCCCTGATGTTTTTCCTGGAGAGAAGTGGCTTTTTTGCTGCCTTTCTTGACACCAGGCCATCCTCCAAAAGTCTTCGCCTCATTGTGCGTGCAGATGCACTCACACCTGCCTGCTGCCATTCCTGAGCAAGCTCTGTACTGGTGGTGCCCCGGTCCCGCAGCTGAATCAACTTTAGGAGACGGTCCTGGCGCTTGCTGGACTTTCTTGGGCGCCCTGAAGCCTTCTTCATAACAATTGAACCGCTCTCCTTGAAGTTCTTGATGATCCGATAAATGGTTGATTTAGGTGCAATCTTACTGGCAGAAATATCCTTGCCTGTGAAGTCCTTTTTGTGCAAAGCAATGATGACAGCACGGGTTTCCTTGCAGGTAACCAAGGAAGAGCAATGATTCCAAGCACCACCCTCCTTTTGAAGCTTCCAGTCTGTTATTCGAACTCAATCAGCATGACAGAGTGATCTCCAGCCTTGTCCTCGTCAACACTCACACCTATGTTAACGAGAGAATCACTAACATGATGTCAGCTGGTCCTTTAGTGGCAGGGATGAAATGCAGTGGAAATGTTTTTTGGGGGATTCAGTTCATTTGCATGGCAAAGAGGAACTTTGCAATTAATTGCAATTCATCTGATCACTCTTCATAACATTCTGGAGTATATGCAAATTGCCATCATACAAACTGAGGCAGCAGACTTTGAAAATGTATATTTGTGTCATTCTCAAAACTTTTGGCCACGACTGTACACAGTACCAGTCAAAAGTTTGGACACACCTACTCATTCAAGGGTTTTTCTTTATTTGTACTATTTTCTACACTCCAGAATAATAGTTAAGACATCAACACTATGAAATAACACACATGGAATAATGTAGTAACCAAAAAAGTGTGAAACAAGTCAAAATATATTTCATTTTTGAGATTATTCAAATTAGCCACCCTTTGCCTTGATGACAACTTTGCACACTCATGGCATTCTCTCAAACAGCTTCATGAGGTAGTCACCTGGAATGTATTTAAATTAACAGGTGTGCCTTGATAAAAGTTAATTTGTGGAATTTTTTTCCTTCTTAATGAATTTGAGCCAATCAGCTGTGTTGTGACAAGGTAGGGGGGGTTTAGAGAAAATAGCCCATTTGGTAAAAGATCAAGTCCTTATTATGAACAGTTCAAATCAGGAAAGTGAAACAACAGTCTATCATTACTTTAAGACATGAAGGTCAGTCAATATGGAACATTTCTGGTAAAACTTTGAACGTTTCTGTAAGTGCAGTCGCAAAAACCATCAAGTACTACCATGAAACTGGCTCTCATGACGACCGCCACAGGAAAGGAAGATCCAGAGGAACCTCTTCTGAAGAGGGTAAGTTCATTGGAGTTACCAGTCTCAGCCCAAATAAATACTTCACAGAGTTCAAGTGACAGACACATCTCAACATCAATTGTTCAGATGAGACTGCGTGAATCAGACCTTCATGGTCGAATTACTGCAAATAAACCACTACTAAAGGACACCAATAATAAGAAGAAACTTGCTTGGGCCAAGAAACACGAGCAATGAATATTAGACCTGTGGAAATCTGACCTTTGATCTGATGAGTCAAAATTTTAGATTTTTGGTTCCAAATGTCGTGTCTTTGTGAGATGCAGAGTAGGTGAACACATGTATGGTTCCGAACGAGAAGCATGGAAGAGGAGGTGTGATGGTGTGGGGGTACTTTGCTGGTGACACTGTCAGTGATTTATTTAGAATTCAAGGCACACTTAACCAGAATGGCTACCACAACATTCTGCAGCGATAAACCATGCCATATGGTTTGCACTTAGCGGGACTATCGTTTGTTTTTCAACAGGACAATGACCCAACACACCTCCAGGCTGTGAAAGGGCTATTTAACCAAGACGGAGAGTGATGCAATGCTGCATCAGATGACCTGGCCTCCACAATCACTCGACCTCAACCCAATTGAGATGGTTTGGGATGAGTTGGACCACAGAGTGAAGGAAAAGCAGCCAACAAGTGCTCAGCATATGTGGGAACTTCTCAAATCAAATCAAAGTTTATTTGTCACGTGCACCGAATACAACCGGTGTAGACCTTACAGTGAAATGCTTACTTACAGGCTCTAACCAATAGTGCAAAAAAGGTATTAGGTGAACAATAGGTAGCTAAAGAAATAAAACAACAGTAAAAAGACAGGCTATATACAGTAGCGAGGCTACATACAGACACCGGTTAGTCAGGCTGATTGAGGTAGTATGTACATGTAGATACGGTTAAAGTGACTATGCATATATGATGAACAGAGAGTAGCAGTAGCCTAAAAGAGGGGCGGGTGGTGGGTGGGACACAATGCAGATAGCCTGGGTAGCCAATGTGCGGGAGCACTGGTTGGTTGGCCCAATTGAGGTAGTATGTACATAAATGTATAGTTAAAGGGACTTTGCATATATGATAAACAGAGAGTAGCAGCAGCATAAAAAGAGGGGTGGGGGGGGGGGGGTTTACCTCTTCAGGAGTCTTATGGCTTGGTGTTAAAAGCTGTTGAGAAGCCTTTTTGTCCTAGACTTGGCACTCCGGTACCGCTTGCCATGCGGTAGTAGAGAGAACAGTCTATGGCTAGGGTCTTTGACAATTTTTAGTGCCTTCCTCTGACACCACCTGGTGTAGAGGTCCTGGATGGCAGGCAGCTTAGCCCCAGTGATGTACTGGGCCGTACGCACTACCCTCTGTAGTGCCTTGTGGTCAGAGGCCGAGCAATTGCCGTACCAGGCAGTGATGCAACCAGTCAGGATGCTCTCGATGTTGCAGTTGTAGAACCTTTTGAGGATCTCAATCTTTTTAGTTTCCTGAGGGGGAATAGGCTTTGTCGTGCTCTCTTCACTACTATCTTGGTGGCTCTCAACCTGCTCCACTACAGCCCTGTCGATGAGAATAGGGGTGTGCTAGGTTCTCCTTTTCCTGTAGTCCACAATCATCTCCTTAGTCTTGGTTACGTTGAGGGATAGGTTGTTATTCTGGCACCACCCGGCCAGGTCTCTGACCTCCTCCCTATAGGCTGTCTTCAAGACTGTTGGAAAAGCATTCCAGGTGAAGCTGGTTGAGAGAATACCAAGAGTGTGTAAAGGTGTCATTAAGGCAAAGGGTGGCTATTTTGAAGAATCTAAAATCAAATATATATTGCTATTGCTAAAATTGAGCTCAGGTGCATCCTGTTTCCATTGATCATCCTTGAGATGTGTCTACAACTTGATTGGACTCCACCTGTGGTCAAGTCTATTGATTAGACATAATTTCAAAAGGCACACACCTGTCTATATAAAGTCACACAGTTAACAGTGCATGTCAGAACAAAAACCAAACCATGAGGTTGAAGGAATAGTCCGCAAAGCTCCGAGACAGGATTGTGTTGAGGCACAGATCTGGGGAAGGGTACCAAAAATGTCTGCAGCATTGAAGGTCCCCAAGAGCACAGTGGCCTCCATCATTCTTAAACGGAAGAAGTTGGTACTGCCAAGACTTTTCCTAGAGCTGGCTGTCCAACCAAACTGAGCAATCTGGGAGAAGGGCATTGGTTAGGGAGGTGACCAAGAACCTGATGGTCACTCTGACAGAGCTCCAGAGTTGTGGAGATGGGAGAACCTTCCAGAAGGACAACCATCTCTATGGCACTCCACCAATCAGGCCTTTATGGTGAAGTGGCCAGTCGGAAGCCACTCCTCAGTTAAAGGCACATGACAGCCCACTTATAGTTTGCCAAAAGGCAGCTAAATACTCTCAAACCACAAGAAACAAGATTCTCTTGTCTATGAAACCAAGATTGAACTCTTTGGCCTGAATGCCAAGCGCCACGTATGGAGAAAACCTGGCACCATCCCTAGGGTGAAGCATGGTGGTGGCAGCATCATGCTTTGGGGATGTTTTTCAGCAGCAGGGACTGGGAGACTAGTCAGTTGAGGCAAAGATGAACGGAGCAAAGTACAGAGAGATCCTTGATGAAAAACCTGCTCCAGGGAGCTCAGGACCTCAGACTGGGACGAAGGTTCACCTTCCACAGGACAACGACCCTAAGCACACAGCCAAGACAACGCATGACTGGCTTTGGGACAAGTCTCTGAATGTCCTTGAGTGGCCCAGCCAGAGCCCAGACTTGAACCCGATCGAACATCTCTGGAGAGACCTGAAAATAGCTGTGCAGCGACGCTCCCCATCCAACCTGACAGAGCTTGAGAGGATCTGCAGAGAAGAATGGGAGAAGCTCCACAAATACAGGTGTGCCAAGCTTGTAACGTCATACCCAAGAAGACTCGAGGCTATAATCGCTACCAAAGGTGCTTCAACAAAGTACTGAGTAAAGGGTCTGAATACTTATGTAAATGTAATATTTCAGTTTTTTTTATATATTTGCAAACATTTCTGAAAACCTGTTTCTGTTTTCTCATTATGGGGTATTGTGTGTAGATTGATGAGGAAAAAAACAGTTTAATCCATTTTAGAATAAGGCTGTAACGTAACAAAATGTGGAAAAAGTCAAGGGGTCTGAATACTTTCCGAATGCACTGTATATTTCTCACATTTGAATCTTCTCTTTGTGCCATACCGGGTTTAAACTCCTCCTGTTTAATTTATTTGTATTTCTATATCTGTTTTTATTTTTATATTTTTTTACTGCTCTAGGGTTGTTATTATTGAATTTCCACCACCATTTCTCCCATAATTCATTTTTTAAAAAGATCCCACTTTGCCTAGCATATTTTGTTTTGCCGACTTTTGGAAAGTTAACCGACATATTTGCTTCCATCAGGCCTGTCGTGACAATTCTTTTATCCAACGTACTTTACTTGCATAAAAAAGTTAGATGGAAACCAGGTTACAGTAATGTGCCAATTAATCCCGCAAGGGATGGGTTGCCAACTTGTGAATTGACACAAAAATACAATTTCAGTCTCTCCTCATTTGTCCTTCCTTTTGTTCAATTGGATAGTGTAGGAGCAGCGTCGTTACAAATGGACAAATGTGGCATTTACCATAAATTGCTTAAAAAGATGTAACCGTGGGAAGTGCTGACAGATTTTCCATCCTAAAAATCTATGATGAAAGCCAACAAGACACAGACTGTATCTATTCTTGCTGTAGTGTGTGTGTGTGTGTGTGTGTGTGTGTGTGTGTGTGTGTGTGTGTGTGTGTGTGTGTGTGTGTGTGTGTGTGTGTGTGTGTGTGTGTGTGTGTGTGTGTGTGTGTGTGTGTGTGTGTGTGTGTGTGTGTGTGAGTGTTTGTCCTTGTCCATATGTGTTTCTTTTGTACAACACTTACTGTCCCTCATGTAATTTTGTATTCAAATGGAACATCCAGCACTGAAATTCAAAGTGCATGTCTTGACGTGCTATTTTTAAGCATTTCATGCCATTCTGCTGTCAACCTACCACCTTCCCTTTTAGAATACGTGTCCCACGTGCACAGCCAGACATACAGGACTCTGTCCAACCAGTTCTTTACTTTGTACCTAAAGAATCCATGGATTTTCAACATATACAGTATATCTAGATGTACATAAAATAAGTACCACATTAGCTTAATGGTGGACAATCAATTACAAACTTGCAGTACAAAGCATGTCTTGACCATAATGAAGCATGTGAGCTTTTGTATCCAGACTCCCTGCTGTTCTTTTAAAAGGTTTTTACCTTGTCACTTTCGTACACCCCCTCTTCACCTTTAAAAGAGGTGTCGTGTGGCGCCCAGTCAGAACTCACTGTAATAATGACTGCATTGGAGAGATTGAGGTGCACCTCAGGAAGCTGAAAAGGCTTCTGTCCTCCCACAGGGATTTTGAATTCAACCTGTTTTGAAACTGAACAATGTAGCATTAGTTAGGGAAAACGTATGGCCATGCAGACAAGAACAAGAACAATTCAAAGACCACATCAAACTTCTCTCAATGACCAGTCAAAATGAAATGACTATCTTTTATACACCGTTATTTGCATTGACTTTGCGCCTTGAGACATTGTTTCTCGCAGTTGCCATGGTCAGTATGAGGGAAGTAAATATTTAACGTTCAATGCAACGTGGCATCTATTCTCGAAGTATGAAGTCTATTTTGAGGGAAATATCAGCCTTATCTTGACAGGTTGTTCTCAAGCAATCTGTCGCGCCACTGACAGGAAGCGTAAAGTTGTGGTTCTCGCTGGGGGACACTTGGAAGATGTGGTCACGTGGCTGTATCCCGTTGTCTTCTTCCATCTGGAGATTTGTCACTTCAGACTGTCATAATGTAGTCGTATAGAGTTACAATACGAAGACGAGAAGGAAGAGACGCGGAAAAATAACCCTGTTTTGATTTCTAGTACGGGAGAAGACGTGATGTGGTGATGTTAGCACAGCTGATATTATTTTATGTAGAGGAGGACCCTTAACCTTAGCTGTCAATTCCACTGTCTCTGTGTGCTTCTTTCACCTTCTGTTGCCCTGCGTGTCCTGGGTACGGGGCTACAGGGCTACAGGGAGCACGCTTAAGAAGTCTGCAAAGGTAAACAAGTGTTTTGCCTCAGGCGCCTCTCCCCTGCAAGTATGTGTTGTATTCACCGATTCCTGAAGCAGTTTTTTTCTAATTGCATGTATATATACAGTTGAAGTCGGAAGTTTATATACACCTTAGCCAAATACATTTAAACTCAGTTTTTCATAATTCCTGACATTTAATCCAAGTAAAAATTCTCTGTCTTAGGTCAGTTAGGATCACCACTTTATTTTAAGAATGTGAAATGTCAGAATAATAGTAGAGAGAATGATTTATTTCAGCTTTTATTTCTTTCATCACATTCCCAGTGGTTCAGAAGTTTACATACACTCAATTAGTATTTGGTAGCATTGCCTTTAAATTGTTTAACTTGGGTCAAATGTTACGGGTAGCCTTCCACAAGCTTCCCACTAAGTTGGGTGAATTTTGGCCCATTCCTCCTGACAGAGCTGGTGTAACTGAGTCAGGTTCTTAGGCCTCCTTGATCGCACACACTTTTTCAGTTCTGCCCACAACATTTCTATAGGTTTGAGGTCAGGGCTTTGTGATGGCCACTCTAATACCTTGACTTAAGCCATTTTGCCACAACTTTGGAGGTATGCTTGGGGTCATTGTCCATTTGGAAGACCCATTTGTGACCAAGCTTTAACTTCCTGACTGATGTCTTGAGATGTTGCTTCAATATAGCCATGTCATTTTCCTCCCTCATGATGCCATCTATTTTGTGAAGTGCTCCAGTCCCTCCTGCAGCAAAGCACCCCCACAACATGATTCTGCCACCCCCGTGCTTCACGGTTGGGATGGTGTTCTTCGGCTTGCAAGCCTCCCCCTTTTTCCTCCAAACATATCAATGGTCATTATGGCCAAACAGTTCTATTTTTCTATCATCAGACCAGATGACAATTCTCCAAAAAGTACGATCTTTGTCCCCATGTGCAGTTGCAAAACATAGTCTGGCTTTTTTATGGTGGTTTTGGAGCAGTGGCTTCTTCCTTGCTGAGCGGCCTTTCAGGTTATGTCGATTTAGGACTCGTTTTACTGTGGATATAGATACTTTTGTACCTGTTTCCTCCAGCATCTTCACAAGGTCCTTTGCTGTTGTTCTGGGATTGATTTGCACTTTTCGCACCAAAGTACGTTCATCTCTAGGAGACAGAACATGTCTCCTTCCTGAGCGGTTTGATGGCTGCGTGGTCCCATAGTGTTTATACTTGCGTACTATTATTTGTACAGATGAACGTGGTACCTTCAGGCGTTTGGAAATTGCAACAACACTTCATTTCAGGTGACCATGTGCATAGTGCTCGCGAACTATTTACTCTACAGATTTAGGATCTTAATTTGTTCACTCTTGTTGCTGAAAATTTTCCTGCACGGCAGGAAATGCAAACTTGTAGTTTATTCGAGGTTTAAAAAGCCTTCTAAAGTTTGTAATTTCCATAAGAAATTCTAGACTTGGTTCATTATCCCACAGAATTATGCCAGCTAAATGAGACATTTTCTATTACTTTTAGTTAGCGAATGTTGTCTATTTCAAGTCAGCACGGTAGGAAATCCAGAAATATATTTACTTTGCAAAGGGAAACCTCTATCATTATTAATAACACGATCCTCGCAGACAAACTCCCATTATTTCCCATGGTAGCATGCTCGAGCTCGAAGCAATCCCCTTTGAATAGCTCATAAAGCCAAAACATAAAATGTCAAATTGAAAATCAAAAGACTGCACCTGATCCATGCATAAACAATACAACTGTACATATGTTCCATTTCTCACTCCATCAGACTTACATTGGAGTTCATTTCTCCATTTCTTCATTTTCTGTGCGTAACCAATGTGAGTACAGCTGAGGTTGGCACGGTAACACAGGAACTTTTAATGGACAAAACCTGAGAGCTCTGTGAGGAGAAAGTAGAAATGCAGGAGGCAACATGGAAATGACTTTTAGCTCCATCTGAAAGAAAGAGGCCATTCAGAGTCAGAATATCACAAAATGCTCTGCATGCCACAAGTCACAACCAAAGATATCTATATTCCTTTTGTATTTTTATATTCTCTCATTCATTTAATGCATTTGTTTGGAAAAATTGATGTTTAAAATAAAAATTAAATACTTATTTTGACAATTAAAATGCATATGCATTTTGTGGAAGTGAAAACAGAAGAAATCAATGTCACTTGTCATCAACCACTGATGACACACACCGATCCAAGAGGCTCAACACCCTGCTCAGAATGCACCGTGCGTCCCAAAGCATCCCCAAACAGATGTGATATTTGTTCTTATAAACCCAAAAGGAACGGCTGCTGCTTGGCAACAAGGGAAACAAATAATGATAATGGCTGTGTTCCTGACCAATCGTCTCTTTAAATGGGTTCATAATGAATGCCTGTGTGTTGCCGTTGGAAGGGAAGGAGAGAATGTTCTGGAACTCCAAAGTCATTTCAGATCAGCAGAGGATGATAAGAGGTGCATTTATATTTCTCCTACCACTCATTCTACCGTCTGTCCCTCTGACTCACAGGGCCGTAGGTATGTTTAGTGTCAGAGGCACTCTCTGTCCGGCTGACTCACAGGGTCGTAGGTATGCTTAGTGTCAGAGGCACTCTCTGTCCGGTTGATTCACAGGGCCGTAGGTATGCTTAGTGTCAGAGGCACTCTCTGTCCGGCTGACTCACAGGGTCGTAGGTATGCTTAGTGTCAGAGGCACTCTCTGTCCGGTTGATTCACAGGGCCGTAGGTATGCTTAGTGTCAGAGGCACTCTCTGTCTGGCTGACTCACAGGGTCGTAGGTATGCTTAGTGTAAGAGACAATGTCTGTCCCTCTGACTCACAGGGCCGTAGGTATGCTAGTGTCAGAGGCACTGTCTGTCCCTCTGACTCACAGGGCCGTAGGTATGCTTAGTGTCAGAGGCACTCTCTGTCCGGCTGACTCACAGGGCCGTAGGTATGCTTAGTGTCAGAGGCACTCTCTGTCCGGCTGACTCACAGGGTCGTAGGTATGCTTAGTGTCAGAGGCACTCTCTGTCCGGTTGACTCACAGGGCCGTAGGTATGCTTAGTGTCAGAGGCACTCTCTGTCCGGTTGATTCACAGGGTCGTAGGTATGCTTAGTGTCAGAGACACTCTCTGTCCCTCTGACTCGCAGGGCCGTAGGTATGTTTAGTGTCAGAGGCACTCTCTGTCCGGCTGACTCACAGGGTCGTAGGTATGTCTAGTGTCAGAGGCACTCTCTGTCTGGCTGACTCACAGAGGCGACTCTGGGATGCTGGCCTTCTAGGCAGAATTGCAAAGAAAAAGCCATGTCTCAGACTGGCCAATAAAAATAAAAGATTAAGATGGGCAAAAGAACACAGACACTGTACAGAGGAGCTCTGTCTAGAAGGCCAGCATCCTGGAGTCACCTCTTCACTGTTGACGTTGAGACTGGTGTTTTGTGGGCACTATTTAATGAAGCTGCCGGTTGAGGACTTGTGAGGTGTCTGTTTCTCAAACTAGACCCTCTAATGTATTTGTCTTCTTGCTCAGTTGTGCACCGGGGCCTCCCACTCCTCTTTCTATTCTGGTTAGAGACAATTTGCGCTGTTCTGTGAAGGGAGTAGTACATAACGTTGTATGAGATCTTCAGTTTCTTGCCAATTTCTCGCATAGAATGGCCTTCATTTCTCAAAACAATAATAGACTGATGAGTTTCAGAAGAAAGTTATTTGTTTCTGGCCATTTTGAACATGTAATCGAACCCACAAATGCTGATGCTCCAGACACTCAACTAATCTAAAGAAGGCCAGTTTTATTGCTTCTTTAATCATAACAACAGTTTTCAGCTGTGCTAACATAATTGCAAAAAGCTTTTCTAATGATCAATTAGCCTTTTAAAATGACAAACTTGGATTAGCAAACATAACGTGCCATTGGAACACAGGAGTGATGGTTACTGATAATGGGCCTCTGTACGCCTATGTAGATATTCCATTAAAAAGCCGTTTCCAGCTACAATAGTCATTTACAACATTAACAATATCTACACTGTATTTCTGATCAATTTGATGTTATTTTAATGAACAAAAAATGTAGCTTTTCTTTCAAAACAAGGACATTTCTAAGTGACCCCAAACTTTTGAACGGTAGTATATATAGGTTATTGATACTCACATTGTGGCTTGAATCACTCGACTATTGCCGTCATGATTATGTCCGACCAATCAGATGAAAGCGTACCTTCAAGGCCTTCCAGGCTCCTGTGTTCTTCAGCTTTCTCCACCATTTTGAAAAGGTGAGAGAGTGAAAAATTAAAAAAAAAACATAATGAGAGAGAGATAAAAGGAACGGGGAAATGAAAGAGAGGCTTTTCGTGAACATCTGGTTTCTTTGTGACAGTGTACGCTGCTTGACTCCAGAAGGCTCATCCTTTGATATGGTTGTGAATTTTATCCCCAACTTCTGTAACTGAAACGTGTAACCCAAGGTGATTTAATTTGAAGGAAATGACTGCGAACTCGAAATAGGGCTTTTGAAATTACACGGTATTGTCAAAAGGATGTATTACATCTGTTCTTGGCCAATATCACATTGTATCTGCCACGACGTGTTCTTGTCGTAATAGCCCTTTGAATGTCAGATCACTCCAAGTCAATCACTCCCATTTGGAAAAGGCTGTTTAATGTAATCTATTACTACTATGATGAACCCCCTCCCTTTTACAGATGGTTACGCTGCTCCTCAATTGGTGAATAATGAGGAGGATTTATGTATGATTAACGTGTGCCACATTTTTCCATTGAAGATACAGGTCTGACGGTAGAGTGACGCACACTTTATGTATTCGTTCCGGATATTAGATTTAGACAATGGCTCACTGTAATAGTGTTTATTGGAGAAATAGTATCACGATTGAACACTCATATAGCGTACAAGATGTGTTCCAGATGCAGTTTGGTTTATTTAGTGTAGTGCCAGTATTGTCAGTAGTGCTATATGTTTGTGTACTTTTACTGTATGTCTTGCAGAATGTAAAACGTGTTGCTGTTGCTAAGTAATTATGTTCTTCCCTTTCATTATTCTTATAATGATCATTGAACATTTAATTTATAAACGTTTGAAAAAAACGGACCTTAACGAAAACAGACTTTGTGTTGTTGTGTTATGTTTATAGGATGTATTTTCAAAAGTTACAGTGTGCAATAGCACTCCTTGTCAAAATGATGACAGTGAAAATGATGATGTAAACTTCATGATACATTTCCTTTATACAAGCAATATCTCATTAAAACTAGAAAGTCAAATTGCAGAATGAGGCAAAGTAAAGATAAGAAGCCCCCCCCCCAAAAAAAGTATTCATAATTCATGTAGGGATCAGTTAGCTAGAATATTTCTGCTCAAGTTGGGTTTTTGGCTCCTTACTTAAATGGTTTGTTACAGCACGGTTTTCATATCTATCAAGAGTTGAGATAAGCGTATCTTGGGAACATTTGAAGATTTGACGTCCTTTGATGGTAAACGGGCCGACTCGCCCTTTGCGTGAATGAGGGGGCCTTTGAGAGAAGTGCAAATTGATTCCTCTACTCTACCGTCTACAACACTCCAGTCGTCGATGTGATGCACCGATGGCTTGAGAGTGAGGCCAATGATTCTGGGAAACTGAAGATGGGTTCATAGACAAGGAACAGGAAGCTCTCGACCCGCTCCGCTAAGGCCCCGTTGATGTGGATGGGGGCGTGCTCGGCCTTCCGTTTTATTGTGGTCCACAGTCCGCTCCTTTGTCTTGTTGACATTGAGAGAGAGGTTGTTGTCCTGGTACCACACTCCCGGGTCACTGACATCCTCCCTAGAGGCTCATCATCGTCGGTGATCAGGAAACTTGATGGTGTTGGAGTTGTGCGCTGCCACGCAGTCGTGGGTGAGCAGGGAGTCTACGTAAACCGCTATGCCAATTGCTTTGAATGCAATTAGGTTAAGGAAATATTTTCTTGATTAATCCTCATATAATAAGGTTAACAGTTTTATGTCTTGAGGACTTTGACCACTGGTTCGTCTACAGGGCATTCGGAAAGTATTCAGACCCCTTGACTTTTCCAAATTTTGCTACGTTATAGCCTTATTCTGAAATGGATTAAATTGTTGTTTTCCACTCATCAATCTACACACAATACCCCATAATGACAAAGCAAAAACTGTTTTTTCGACATTTTTGCAAATGTATATTCATTTAAAAAAAAAAATATGAAATATCACATTTACATTAGTATTCAGACCCTTTACTCAGTACTTTGTTGAAGCACCTTTGGCAGCGATTACAGCCTCAAGTCTTTTTGGGTATGACACTACAAGCTTGGCACACCTGTATTTGGGGAGTTTCTCCCATTCTTCTCTGCAGATCCTCTCAAGCTCTATCAGGTTGGATGGGGAGCATCACTGCTATTTTCAGGTCTCTGCAGAGATGAACGATCTGGTCCGGGCTCTGGATGGGCCACTCAAGGACATTCAGAGACTTGTCCCGAAGCCACTCATGCGTTGTCTTGGCTGTGTGCTTAGGGCCGTTGTCCTGTTGGAAGGTAAGCCTTCGTCCCAGTCTGAGGTCCTGAGCTCTCCGGAGCAGGTTTTCATCAAGGATCTCTCTGTACTTTGCTCCGATCCTGACTAGTCTCCCAGTCCCTGTCGCTGAAAAACATCCCCACAGCATGATGCTGCCACCACCATACTTCACCGTAGGGATGGTGCCAGGTTTCCTCCAGACGTGACGCTTGGCATTCAGGTCAAAGTGTTCAATCTTGGTTTCATCAGATCAGAGAATCTTGTTTCTCATGGTCTGAAAGTCTTTAGGTGCATTTTGGCAAATTCAAAACGTGCTGTCATGTGCCTTTTACTGAGGAGTGGCTTCCGTCTGGTCACTCTACCTTCTCCAGAGAGGCACTCAAGAGCTCTGTCAGTGACCATCGGGTTCTTGGTCACCTCCCTGACCAAGGCCCTCCAATTGCTCAGTTTGGCCGGACAGCCAGCTCGAGGAAGAGTCTTGGTGGTTCCAAACTTCTTCCATTTAAGAATGATGGAGGCCACTGTGTTCTTGGGGACCTTCAATGCTGCAGACATTTTTTGGTACCCTTCCCCAGATCTGTGCCTCGATACAATCCTGTCTCGGAGCTCTACTGACAATTCCTTCGACCTCATGGCTTAGTTTTTGCTCTGACATGCCCTGTCAACTGTAGGACCTTATATAGACAGGTGTGTGCCTTTTTTTCATTTAATCAATGTTAGAATAAGGCTGTAACGTAACAAAATGTGGAAAAGTCAAGGGGTCTGAATACTTTCCGAATGCACTGTAAATGTGATTCATTCTGGACAGTTAAAGAATGACTGTTCAACTCCCTGCTTCTGTAGTTGGCAGCTGTTACAAGATGTCATTCTATCCTGGACGAGCCCCCACTTTCTTGCAATGTGATGAGCTAGGATGTGAGTGTTTGTTGTCAAATGTACCACTGGAACTGTCAACGGGTAGATGGGCTCTTAAGCTGGCGTAAGCAGCAGACGATTCCTAATTTGGACGTCACAATTTTGAACACAGCTTTATCGGTCTTTGGTGATGGTGGTTTGGTTTCAATCAAAACTGCAACACAACTCACACATTTGCTGTGTGGTGTGAACCACGAAAAGCCATTGAGATATACTGCTGTGAAGATTCAAGCATAGATTCGAAATGAGTTCCCTTGCCGATGTGAAAGATCTTTCCTGAATATTCACTCTTATGAATATTTCAAAATGACAAATGTGTTTTAAGGCAAACCAATTTATTTTTCATGCATGCCGTAATGATCCTTATACAGCTCTGAAACACAACAATGTGAACCATTATGATCATTTATTAACATAATGGATGGTATTTGACCGTGTAAAGAGAATAAAAAGATTGAAAAGACAGTCTGTTATTATTTCTTAAGGAATTTAGACTAACGAAGTAGCTAACATACTTCTAGGTGCTACAACACTACAATTTAAATTACTATAAGTACTGTTACTACCCTTCTGTCGTTTATTTTCACTACGCCTCTGCCAGTGTTAATGAGTATCATTAGTTTGTTTGAGTGGTTGAATCTACCATTTGCCCACATCATACAGAAATAAGTTGACGAGCTGGCAGTAAGTAGTCCATTTGAAAACTTAGTATGCAGGTATCAGTCACAGGAAACATTGATTTTTGACAGAAGGTCCACGAATTCAGTCACAGACAGACAAAATATACCACTTATTTCATATCCTTGCCTGAAAACATATACGTGACTGTTAAAGTACAGCTTTGAGTCATAGGACTGCAGGTGTTTCTACTTCTGGTGTTTTTGTCTTAGGACCTAGAAGAGAAAGAAAACATCATAGAAATCAATATCCTATTTTGTCCTTTCAGACAATAAATACTTGAATAACTCATAAAAGCAGTGCTTGGCCCATCTGAGAAAAGGAGGAAACTGAACCAGTCTGGACAATTAATATGTTGGGAAATCTGTTATGAATGTATTGTAATGTTTTTTAAATGTATAATTGCCTTAATTTTGCTGGACCCCGGGAAGGGTAGCTGCTGCCTTGGCGGGAACTATTGGAAATCCATAATAAACCCCAGGAAGAGTAGCTGCTGCCTTGGCAGGAACTAATGGAAATCCATAATAAACCCCAGGAAGAGTAGCTGCTGCCTTGGCAGGAACTAATAGGATCCATAATAAACCCCAGGAAGAGTAGCTGCTGCCTTGACAGGAACTACTGGGGATCCATAATAAACCCCAGGAAGAGTAGCTGCTGCCTTGGCAGGAACTAATAGGATCCATAATAAACCCCAGGAAGAGTAGCTGCTGCCTTGGCAGGAACTAATGGAAATCCATAATAAACCCCAGGAAGAGTAGCTGCTGCCTTGGCAGGAACTAATAGGATCCATAATAAACCCCAGGAAGAGTAGCTGCTGCCTTGGCAGGAACTAATGGAGATCCGTAATAAACCCCAGGAAGAGTAGCTGCTGCCTTGGCAGGAACTAATAGGATCCATAATAAACCCCAGGAAGAGTAGCTGCTGCCTTGGCAGGAACTAATGGAAATCCATAATAAACCCTAGGAAGAGTAGCTGCTGCCTTGGCAGGAACTAATAGGATCCATAATAAACCCCAGGAAGAGTAGCTGCTGCCTTGGCAGGAACTAATGGAAATCCATAATAAACCCCAGGAAGAGTAGCTGCTGCCTTGGCAGGAACTAATAGGATCCATAATAAACCCCAGGAAGAGTAGCTGCTGCCTTGGCAGGAACTAATAGGATCCATAATAAACCCCAGGAAGAGTAGCTGCTGCCTTGGCAGGAACTAATAGGATCCATAATAAACCCCAGGAAGAGTAGCTGCTGCCTTGGCATGAACTAATAGGATCCATAATAAACCCCAGGAAGAGTAGCTGCTGCCTTGGCAGGAACTAATGGAGATCCGTAATAAATACAAATACAGATGTGCAATAAAGGCTGCATTCTGCCGTGTGAAATATTGATTGACACGCTTTACCAAAAAACGATTTGTCACAACTTGACATTTTAAGACGAGTACCCCTGCTAATCAAGCCTTTGAATGGAAGTGAGATAAAGGCTCGAGGTTGAAAGAAAAACTGAAGTGTTTTCTTTCCCGTTAATTACATGCCATAATGGAAATCGGGGAGAGGCAGTGTATTCGCTATCACACCTAGAACTAATCCCAAAACCATTAGGAGGGAGAGTTACCTTGACTGACTCCTTCAAAGGTTCACATGAATACCAAAAAAGAGTTGAAGCAGAATTATGCTTCCGTTTTTCTCATTTGCCTCCTTTTGTGTTGGCAATTTTCCCTTTTCAAAGACATTCAAAGGGAGTTTTGACCCAAAATATCATACAAATATCAGTCGCCAACCAATGAAGTGAAATAGCCGCTTCTGTTATGCTTTTTGTCTCAAGAGGACCTGTAATGTAGAGCTGTGGCAGTAGGAGTTCAGCACTGGTACAGTAGAGTAACTCCACATGCCATCAACTGAAGTTCACTTTGCCCATCTCTGCCTTCATAGTTGGTATTATTGCTAAACCACCCAGAAAGTGTTTTTTTTTACCCTTTAAGTAAACCAGAGACAACTACCCCAGAGATAAATGAGGATGACTGCTTGCATAGAATGAAAGGTGGCATTTAATCTCGCCCCTGCAATACAATCTAAGTGGGTTAATTTGGGGCAAAATGCCAGCCCTCACACCCGCGGGAAGACGGTACTTTCTCCTGGGTTATCAGGGGATGATTTGTAGAGGCACTCCAAAGTGCTAGATTAGAGTTGTTTTGAAAACATCAATGCAAAGTGTTCACCACCCCATTCCAGCTTATGTTTCACATGCTGCAGATGACAACCAAAGACAACAGAAGGTAAAAATCATATTTATATTGATGGGCACAGAATTTATGGTACACAAGATATAATAATATAAAGATTCACAAAGTGTAAAAAAATAAATCATAATCGCTTTAATGGCTCTCAAGTTTTTTTTCCAATTGCCATTGCCTGCACAAATGTTGATGATTTCTGTTGTAAAACAAAGATACAACATAGCATTGAGTACATTCCCACTGGGCACAGACATCAATTCAACGACTATTCCACGTTGGTTCAACGTAATGTCATTGAAATGACGTGGAAACACCGTTGATTCAGCCAGTGTGTGCCCAGTGGGTTGACACTTACAGGTGGCTAGATTCAGTTATCTATTCACTCACAACCAGATGTTATGAAATGCAGTACATGGTTAACGGCAACACGGGGAAAAACACATTTGGCTTTGTGAGTTAAGTAGATACATGCATGCATGATCATTTAATCAATAAAACAATGTTTCCTACGTGAAATAGACTATATTAAATAGTCATACAAACACGCTCTCGCAGCACTGGAATAATTCATCTTAAATAAATATATTTTACATTCAAAATGTATTTTTTTGTTGTTGCTTTGACCTGAAAAATGACCTTGAATTTACTTGGCCTGGATTCTGTTTTCATCTCTTTTCCTTGACTATAAATTTGATGCAGGTTACTTGGTGTTTTTCTAGTGTCATCTGACTATAGCCCATATTAAAGATCAAACTGTACTTTAAATGAAATCACAGCTGATGATATTAATACGCGGTAAGTGAAAGACTATTTTTGATAATTGGATTTGTGTACATAATGATTGAATTGTTAATAAGCTGCTGACGGACACAATGCCTTAATGAGTAATTGGCTACTTAGTGGTTATTTGACACGTCACCTTTGTAAAAGTGTAACCAAAAGTGACATGTAAGTATTGAAGTTGATAACACCTCATTATACATCAATAATAATGAGATATACGTAACTGTGGTGCCCTTCTGAATTTTCAGACCAGGGATCAAATTACAGGGGTGCACCTGAGCACCTTCATAAGCAACAAAACTATTCATGTAAAGTGGGCACCCTCATACGTATCAGCAATTGTCCAGTCCTTAGTTTTAGGGCCCCCTTAGGACTCAATGTATAAATGAAACCCTGGTCTGCACCAGTGGAAGCTGCTGATGGGAGGACATGCTCCTGAGTGGCGCAGTGATCTAAGGCACTGCATCTCAGTGCAGGAGGCTTCACTACAGCCCCTGTTTCGAATCCAGGCTGTATCACATCTGACTGTGATTGGGAGTCCCATGGGGCAGCGCACAATTGGCCCAGCGTCGTCTGGGTTTGGCTGGGGTAGGTCATCATTGTAAATAAGAATTTGTTCTTAACTGACTTGCCTAGTTAAAAAAAGGTTACATTAAAGTATATAAATACAATAACGGCTGGAGTGGATGGAATCTTATCAAAGACATGAAAAAAATGTGTTTGATACGTTTCCATTTATTTCGTTCCATCCATTATTATGAGCCGTCCTCCCCTCAACAGCCTCCAATGGTCTATACTATACTCCACTCTTGTTATAAAGTTGACCCACAAAATTACCTCCTGTATATCATTAATTTGTGGCTTTAGCTGAAACACTATAAATGTGGGGAATATAGGGCATAAAATGCTAATTATGTTTTTGTAGTGTCTCTGAAAATGGTCACGCTCACACATCTCTTACTCACGTGCTTCTTTAATGAGTCGGTATCTAATGATGCTTGAAATCATTGCACAGGTCACTGCATGGGGCAAATTAAGTGTATTCTTTATTTAATAAATGCGCTTTGATGAGACCCTAATGAATTAGGCAAAACCGAGTGTTGACTTATATCAATGGGAATAACTAACAAGGTGTGTAAGAAAGCTCGGGCCAGTTCACGTTAGAAAATAGTTGCACTGTGTGTGCTGAAGAACAGTGTAATTTATCAAGGCAAACAGTTGGGCAATCCTTATAGGAGAGGTCAGCAGATGGTTATCATTGAAAGGCAGAAAGGAAATTGACAACTCTTTGATGGGCACAGAATTCATGTTTAAGGCCAGGGTGTTTTTTTTTTTTTTACTGACCCGTGTGACCAGGACAGGGAAAACTCCAGGGCAGGGAAAACTCCAGGACAGGGAAAGGAAAATCTTCTGTTCCTATTCATACTCAATACAGAATGACTCCATTTGATCTAAGCTATTCCGTTGTTATACTCTAGAATCTCGAGACCAACAGAAAATGAGCACGTCAACAAAAGTGACATACAGTATAACTGCAGTTAAATGTCACTATTTAGATGTTTTTTATTAGACCATGAACTGACATGTTGTCCAACCAATCAAAGGATCAGATAATGAATCTAGTACTGAAAGCATAAGCTACAGCTATCTAGAACTGCGGTACCAAAAATGTGTAGTTGACTCAAAGAGAGAGGAAAACAATAGTTGAACAGATTTGAACAAATTAATTTCTTCTAAAATCTTGGATAAGCAAGAGAGAGAGATTTCTTAATTTCTTTAAACTTTCATTTTCACTTACTTAGCTAGCAAATGCAGCTAGCTAGTTTAGCCTACTCAAACACCAGCTCAGACAGAGGGATGCTATGTTAGCTGACTGGCTATAACTATCCAACACAACACTGGAACTCTTCCAAGTCAAGATAAGCTTTTGGTTTGACTAATTTCTTGCCACCGGGGCTTGCCGTTGTAACTGATAAACTGCTTAGTGACTGACTGTACACTGTAACGTTGTTGCGTAATTGTAGCAGGTTTTCTAACGCGTTAGTTGTATTAGCTACTGTATGTTGACTATGTTGCTACTTTAGCTAATATGGTGACAACGATGTAGGCTGTGTGTAGCGGTTATGATATGGTTTGGCTTGGAAAGGCTTTTTCATCTGGTCTCCTATAGCTGATGTGTTGTGCATTGAAGTCCACAAGCGAAGGGAAAAGGTGAGAGGAGGAGAGGGCATAGATGCGAGAAGGAATACAAGGTGGCTGCTATGAAAGTGAACTGTGTTTACACGTGATCAGGGGTGCATTCATTCCTCCAATTCTGTAGGAAAAAAAATCTTAAATGGAAGCAAACGGAACGAAACGGGGATAGACATACCTGAATTTGTCCAATAGACTCTTGTTTGCAACTAATATTTACACCTTAGATCAGCTAGATGCAGGCAAGAGTGTGCAAGGCGTTAATTTTTATTTCGACCTATACGCACCTACGTTGTAAACTGTCATTCAAGGGTTAGGTTGTAGCAACCTCATGATGGGTATAGGAAAAAAGTAAGTACCATATTGTAGCCTAAACCTATTGATGTTATATTGAACTGGGTGAACGGAATATGAATGAGTCATCCAATATGCTGTAATAGAAATAAGGCCATGCTCATTATTCTTTTTTTATTGTCCTCCTTCATCTTAGACGGCACAGACCACCACTGCACAGAGATAATCACTGGAATCTGTTTCAAAGGCCAGACTACAAACAGCTCCCTTTAATTTACACACACTGAGAGAAACCAGCGGTAGACGTTGAACAGAACCTGCCGGAATGAATAGAAGGCAATAGGAGTGAGGGAAGGCAGGGAGAGATGGAGAGAGAGAGTAAAGATGAGGAGAGATAGGAGTGAGGGAAGGCAGGGAGAGATGGAGAGAGTAAAGATGAGGAGAGATAGGAGTGAGGGAAGGCAGGGAGAGATGGAGAGAGAGAGTAAAGATGAGGAGAGATAGGGTGAGGGAGAAAGCAGGGAGAGATAGAGAGAGAGTAAAGATGACAAGAGAGAGAGGGTGAGGGAGAGAGCAAAGCTGTAGGGAGAGAGAAAGAGTAGAGAAATCAGGAATGAGAGAGGAAGAGGGAGAACGAAGAGAATAATAATAAGGTATTACACTTCTATGGCGCTTTTCGTAACAGAAATAAATCTCAAAGAGCTTCAAAAGCAATATATCCAATCATGAGTATATAGCTAGACAAGTCAACCAATAGAGGCCAAGTCTGAGTGTTGCATCCTCCAAGATGGAGAGGATCTGTTCAAACAGATTGTAGATGATGGTGAAGGAGTCTCATGCCTGAATGGGGTGGAATGGAGGGAGAGAGAAGGAAGAAGGGAAGGAGAAAAAGAGGAGAGAGAAAGAAGAGAGGGGAGACAGGCAGAAGGAGAGGGGGATAGATGACATATCCTTGTAGCCTGTACGTAATGTGTTAATACAGAAAAGTCACATTTTAGATTCAACAGACAGATTTACAAACGGAGGTTTAAAAAGTAACTTTGAAAACAGCAGTGAGTTACACTAAGAATCACAACAACTATTTTTCTAACTCTTTATTCATAAGTTATATTCATCAAGAATCAATGGCTATATATCATTCAATTAAAAGTCCAAAAATGGATGTAGTAATCCCAGATTACCCCTTTAATAAATAAATAAATATATATACCAGTCAAAAGTTTTAGAACACCTACTCATTCAAGGGTTTTTCTTTATTTGTACTATTTTCTACATTGTAAAATTATAGTGAAGAGATCAAACTATGAAATAACTCATATGGAATCATGTAACTCATATGGAATCAAAAGTGTTTAACAAATCTAAATATATTTAAAATTTGAGAATCTTCAAAGTAGCCACTCTTTGTCTTGATGAAAGCTTTGCACACTCTTGGCATTCTCTCAACCAGCTTCATGAGGTAATCACCTGGAATGCATTTCAATTAACAGGCTTGCCTTGTTAAAAGTTCATTTGTGGAATTGATTTCCTTCTTAATGCATTTTAGCCAATCAGTTGTATTGTGACAAGGTAGGGGTGGTATACAGAAAATAGCCGTAATTGGTAAAATACCAAGTCCATATTATGGCAAGAACAGCTTAAATAAGCAAAGAGAAATGACAGTCCATCATTACTTTAAGACATGAAGGTCAGTCAATCCGGAATATTTCAAGAACTTTGAAAGTTTCTTCAGGTGCATTCGCAAAAACCATCAAGCGCTATGATGAAACTGGCTCTCATGAGGACCGCCACAGAAAGGAAGACCCAAGCTGTGTTCGAATACCCTAACATACTGTATACTACATGCTTAATGAGTACAGTGTCTTGCAAAAGTATTCACCACCGCGTTTTTACTATTTTGTTGCATTACAACATGTAATTTAAATTGATTTCTATTTGGATTTCATGTAATGGACATACACAAAATAGTCCAAATTGGTGAAATTAAATTAAAGAAAACTTGTTTCCAAAAATTCAAAAAAATAAAAAACAGAAAAGTGGTGTGTTCATATGTATTCACCCCCTTTGCTATGAAGCCCCTAAATAAGATCTGGTGCAACCAATTACTTTCAGGAGTCACATAATTAGTTAAATAAAGCCCACCTCTCCCGGGTGGCGCATTGGTCTAGGGCACTGCATCGCAGTGCTAACTGCGCCACCAGAGTCTCTGGGTTCGCGCCCAGGCTCTGTCGCAGCCGGCCGCGACCGGGAGGTCCGTGGGGCGACGCACAATTGGCATAGCGTCGTCCGGGGTAGGGAGGGTTTGGCCGGTAGGGATATCCTTGTCTCATCGCGCTCCAGCGACTCCTGTGGCGGGCCGGGCGCAGTGCGCGCCAACCAAGGGGGCCAGGTACACGGTGTTTCCTCCGACACATTGGTGCGGCTGGCTTCCGGGTTGGAGGCGCGCTGTGTTAAGAAGCAGTACGGCTGGTTGGGTTGTGCTTCGGAGGACACATGGCTTTCGACCTTCGTCTCTCCCGAGCCCGTACGGGAGTTGTAGCGAGGAGACAAGGTAGTAATTACTAGCGATTGGATACCACGAAAATTGGGGAGAAAATGGGATAAAAATAAAAAAAATAATAATAATAATAATAATAATAAAGCCCACCTGTGTGCAATCGGAGTGTCACATGATCTGTCACATGATCTCAGTATGTGTAACGGCTGTCGTAGTCGTTCTCCTCCTCAGACGAGGAGGAGCATGGATCGGACCAAGATGCGGATTGGTGAGTATTCATTATTTCATGGGAAAACAACAAACACTACAAAATACAAAAACCAACAAACGTGACTAACCTGAAACAGTCCTGTGTGGCCCAAACACTGACACAGGAACAAACACCCACAAAACACAAGTGAAACCCAGGCTGCCTTAGTATGGTTCTCAATCAGGGACAACGATTGACAGCTGTCTCTGATTGAGAATCATACCAGGCCGAACACAAACATCCCAACATAGAAAATCAAACCTAGACCAACCCACCCAACTCACGCCCTGACCAACTAAAACAAATACATGACAAAGGAAAACAGGTCAGGAACGTGACAGTATGTATACACCTGTTCTGAAAGGCCCCAGAGTCTGCAACACCACTAAGCAAGGGGCCCCACCTAGCAAGTGGTACTATGAAGACCAAGGAGCTCTCCAAACAGGTCAGAAACTTTGAACATCCCACGGAGCACCATTAAATCCATTATTAAAACATGGAACGTATAGGGTACCACAACAAACCTGCCAAGAGAGGGCCGCCCACCAAAACTCACGGACCAGGCAAGGAGGGCATTCATCAGAGAGGCAACAAAGAGACCAAGTATAACCCGGACGGAGCTGCAAAGCTCTACAGCGGAGATTGGAGTATCTGTCTATAGGACCGCTTTAAGCCGTACACTCCACAGAGCTGGGCTTCACGGAAGAGTGTCTAGAAAAAAATAAGCAAACATGTTTGGTGTTCGCCAAAAGGCATGTGGGAGACTCCCCAAACGTATGGAAGAAGGTACTCTGGTCACATGAGACTAAAATGATACTGCATGATGCGGTGGGGATATTTTTCATTGGCAGGGACTGGTAAACTGGTCAGAATTGAAGGAATGATGGATGGCGCTATATACAGGGAAATTATTGAGGGAAACCTGTTTCAGTCTTCCAGAGATTTGAGACTGGGACGGAGGTTCGCCTTCCAGCAGGACAATGACCCTATTCATACTGCTAAAGCAACACTCGAGTGGTTTAAGGGGAAACATTTAAATGTCTTGGAATGGCCTAGACAAAGCCCAGACCTCAATCCAATTGAGAATCTGTGGTATGACTTAAAGATTGCTGTACATCAGCGAACCCATCCAACTTGAAGGCGCTGGAGTAGTTTTGCATTAAAGAATGGGCAAAAATCCCAGTGGCTAGATGTGCCAAGCTTATAGAGACATACCCCAAGAGACTTGCAGCTGTAATTGCTGCAAAAGGTGGCTCTACAAAGTATTGACTTTGGGGGGGAATAGTTATGCACGCTCAGGTTTTCTGTTTCTTTGTCTTATTTCTTGTTTGTTTCACAATAAAAATTATTTTGCATCTTCAAAATGGTAGGCATGTTGTGCAAATCAAATGATACAAACCCCCCAAAAATACATTTTAATTCCAGGTTGTAAGGCAACAAAATTGGAAAAATGCCAAGGGGGGTGAATACTTTCGAAAGCCACTGTATATACTACATACTATATACTATTAGTTCATTTTAGTTCATAGTATCGTTTCAGTTGAGCATACTAGCGCTTTGCCTGTCTACTGGAAGTAGATGCTGTTGCTATGCAACCTCTTGCTAGCTTGTTAGCGTAACTAATGACAAGCTAAACATTTTACAATTTCGGGTGTGTTCATAAATTCAATATGGAGTGCCAGAGTGCACTCTGTGTGTCCGTAAATCCAGAGCATTGTCAGATTGTCCGCTCATAAATTTAGAGTGTTTCGCTCTTGGAGCGCACACTGGACGCCCTGGCCGAGGAGAAGGGTTGATCCAAGTGTTCAACGACAGTCAAGCACCCAAGCTAACTGGCTAACGTTGGCTAGCTACTTCCAGACACAAATTGAGAGAACACCTCACTCTGATAATTTGACTTGCCCTAGCAGAGCTGGTTGAGCTATTGTCATGTTATCCGGAGCGTTGGTGACTGTAACTGTGCTGCAAGCAACAATTTAATTATGCTTTTTTTGCCAAAGTTTACTGACACCGGCCATATTCAATGGGTGTCGAGCGTAAGTCAATTCATCATTTATTCTGCGCTCTGGCAGACTAAGACGAGAGTTCTCTGAAATGAACCATGTCCATTGAAATGCACAACGACCATACCTCGAAGCTAAGTATGATGTGAAAAATCAAGTCAATAAACATTGGGTAGTTAGTTAGATAGCAGATAGTTAATATACTGTCTGGCAAGTTCGATGTATTAGTAGCCAACTAATGTGAGGTAACTAGCGAACATACCGGTACATGCTGCTGTAATACTATGTGGTTCATAAGGATAGCATAGCTAACAAATTTTCAGCCAACTTAACTCATTTTCTTAACATTTGTCATAATTAGTTAAAGCAATGAATTTGTATCTGCTCTTGTCGGACTTCGACTGCATATTTTCCGCCATTTCTTCAAATCAGAAAACATTCTGAAGCCACGGCCATTTTCTGAAGAATTGTATTATGGTCCCTAAAAGCACAAAAATAGTGCACAAAAGCACTAAAAGCACAAAAAGCACAAAAAGCACTAAAAGCACAAAAAAAGGTTCATTAGAGTTATGGACATTAGACCGGTGGAAATCTGTCCTTTGGTCTGATGAGTCCAAATTTGAGAATTTTGGTTCCAACCACCGTGTCTTTGTGAGACGCAGAGTAGGTGAACGGATGCTCTCTGCATGTGTGGTTTCCACTGTGAAGCATGGAAGAGGAGGTGTGATGGTGTGGGGGTGCTTTGCTGGTGACACTGTCTGTGATTTATTTAGAATTCAAGGCACACTTGACCAGCATTACTACCACAGCATTCTGCAGCGATATGGCAGCCCATCTGGTTTGCATTTAGTGGGACTATCATTTTTTTTCTCAACAGGACAATGACCCAAAACACACCACCAGGCTGTGTAAGGGCTATTTGACCAAGGAAATTTATGGTTTGGGATTTATTTTTTTATTTTTTATTTCACCTTTATTTAACCAGGTAGGCTAGTTGAGAACAAGTTCTCATTTGCAACTGCGACCTGGCCAAGATAAAGCATAGCAGTGTGAACAGACAACAACACAGAGTTACACATGGAGTAAACAATAAACATTTACATTACATTTAAGTCATTTAGCAGACGCTCTTATCCAGAGCGACTTACAAATTGGTGCATTCACCTTATGATATCCAGTGGAACAACCACTTTACAATAGTGCATCTAACTCTTTTAAGGGGGGGGGGGGGGGGGGGTTAGAAGGATTACTTTATCCTATCCTAGGTATTCCTTAAAGAGGTGGGGTTTCAGGTGTCTCCGGAAGGTGGTGATTGACTCCGCTGACCTGGCGTCGTGAGGGAGTTTGTTCCACCATTGGGGTGCCAGAGCAGCGAACAGTTTTGACTGGGCGGAGCGGGAACTGTACTTCCTCAGAGGTAGGGAGGCGAGCAGGCCAGAGGTGGATGAACGCAGTGCCCTTGTTTGGGTGTAGGGCCTGATCAGAGCCTGAAGGTACGGAGGTGCCGTTCCCCTCACAGCTCCGTAGGCAAGCACCATGGTCTTGTAGCGGATGCGAGCTTCAACTGGAAGCCAGTGGAGAGAGCGGAGGAGCGGGGTGACGTGAGAGAACTTGGGAAAGTTGAACACCAGACGGGCTGCGGCGTTCTGGATGAGTTGTAGGGGTTTAATGGCACAGGCAGGGAGCCCAGCCAACAGCGAGTTGCAGTAATCCAGACGGGAGATGACAAGTGCCTGGATTAGGACCTGCGCTGCTTCCTGCGTGAGGCAGGGTCGTACTCTGCGAATGTTGTAGAGCATGAACCTACAGGAACGGGTCACCGCCTTGATGTTAGTTGAGAACGACAGGGTGTTGTCCAGGATCACGCCAAGGTTCTTAGCACTCTGGGAGGAGGACACAATGGAGTTGTCAACCGTGATGGCGAGATCATGGAACGGGCAGTCCTTCCCCGGGAGGAAGAGCAGCTCCGTCTTGCCGAGGTTCAGCTTGAGGTGGTGATCCGTCATCCACACTGATATGTCTGCCAGACATGCAGAGATGCGATTCACCACCTGGTTATCAGAGGGGGGAAAGGAGAAGATTAATTGTGTGTCGTCTGCATAGCAATGATGGGAGAGACCATGTGAGGATATGACAGAGCCAAGTGACTTGGTGTATAGCGAGAATAGGAGAGGGCCTAGAACAGAGCCCTGGGGGACACCAGTGGTGAGAGCACGTGGTGCGGAGACAGATTCTCGCCACGCCACCTGGTAGGAGCGACCTGTCAGGTAGGACGCAATCCAAGCGTGGGCCGCGCCGGAGATGCCCAGCTCGGAGAGGGTGGAGAGGAGGATCTGATGGTTCACAGTATCAAAGGCAGCCGATAGGTCTAGAAGGATGAGAGCAGAGGAGATAGAGTTAGCTTTAGCAGTGCGGAGCGCCTCCGTGACACAGAGAAGAGCAGTCTCAGTTGAATGACTAGTCTTGAAACCTGACTGATTTGGATCAAGAAGGTCATTCTGAGAGAGATAGCAGGAGAGCTGGCCAAGGACGGCACGTTCAAGAGTTTTGGAGAGAAAAGAAAGAAGGGATACTGGTCTGTAGTTGTTGACATCGGAGGGATCGAGTGTAGGTTTTTTCAGAAGGGGTGCAACTCTCGCTCTCTTGAAGACGGAAGGGACGTAGCCAGCGGTCAAGGATGAGTTGATGAGCGAGGTGAGGTAAGGGAGAAGGTCTCCGGAAATGGTCTGGAGAAGAGAGGAGGGGATAGGGTCAAGCGGGCAGGTTGTTGGGCGGCCGGCCGTCACAAGACGCGAGATTTCATCTGGAGAGAGAGGGGAGAAAGAGGTCAAAGCACAGGGTAGGGCAGTGTGAGCAGAACCAGCGGTGTCGTTTGACTTAGCAAACGAGGATCGGATGTCGTCGACCTTCTTTTCAAAATGGTTGACGAAGTCATCAGCAGAGAGGGAGGAGGGGGGAGGAGGGGGAGGAGGATTCAGGAGGGAGGAGAAGGTGGCAAAGAGCTTCCTAGGGTTAGAGGCAGATGCTTGGAATTTAGAGTGGTAGAAATTGGCTTTAGCAGCAGAGACAGAAGAGGAGAATGTAGAGAGGAGGGAGTGAAAGGATGCCAGGTCCGCAGGGAGGCGAGTTTTCCTCCATTTCCGCTCGGCTGCCCGGAGCCCTGTTCTGTGAGCTCGCAATGAGTCGTCGAGCCACGGAGCAGGAGGGGAGGACCGAGCCGGCCTGGAGGATAGGGGACATAGAGAGTCAAAGGATGCAGAAAGGGAGGAGAGGAGGGTTGAGGAGGCAGAATCAGGAGATAGGTTGGAGAAGGTTTGAGCAGAGGGAAGAGATGATAGGATGGAAGAGGAGAGAGTAGCGGGGGAGAGAGAGCGAAGGTTGGGACGGCGCGATACCATCCGAGTAGGGGCAGTGTGGGAAGTGTTGGATGAGAGCGAGAGGGAAAAGGATACAAGGTAGTGGTCGGAGACTTGGAGGGGAGTTGCAATGAGATTAGTGGAAGAACAGCATCTAGTAAAGATGAGGTCAAGCGTATTGCCTGCCTTGTGAGTAGGGGGGGAAGGTGAGAGGGTGAGGTCAAAAGAGGAGAGGAGTGGAAAGAAGGAGGCAGAGAGGAATGAGTCAAAGGTAGACGTGGGGAGGTTAAAGTCACCCAGAACTGTGAGAGGTGTGCCATCCTCAGGAAAGGAACTTATCAGGGCGTCAAGCTCATTGATGAACTCTCCAAGGGAACCTGGAGGGCGATAAACAAGTCAATAACATAGTAGGGGGAAAAAAGAAGGAAAAAAAGAGAATCTATATACAATGTGTTTAAAAGGCATGAGGAGGTAGGCAATAAATAGGCCATAGGAGCGACTAATTACAATTTAGCAGATTAACACTGGGGTGATAAATCATCAGATGATCATGTGCGAATAGAGATACTGGTGTGCAAAAGAGCAGAAAAGTAAATAAATGAAAACAGTATGGGGATGAGGGAGGTAAATTGGGTGGGCTATATACCGATGGACAATGGGATGAGATGGTTTGGGATGAGTTTTTTACCTTGATTGAGTAGGTGTGTACAAACTTTTGACTCGTACTGTGTGTATATAAACAGTTGAAGTCGGAAGTTTACATACACTTAGGTTAGAGTCATTAAATCTCGTTTTTCAACCACTCCACAAATGTCTTGTTAACAAACTATAGTTTTGGCAAGTCGGTTGGGACATTTGCTTTGTGCATGACACAAGTCATTTTTCCAACAATTGTTTACAGACAGATTATTTAACTTATAATTCACTGTATCACAATTCCAGTGGGTCAGACGTTTTTATACACTAAGTTGACTATGCCTTTAAACAGCTTGGAAAATTCCAGAAAATGATGTCATGGCTTTAGAAGCTTCTGATAGGCTAATTGACATAATTTGAGTCAATTGGGGGTGTACCTGTGGATGTATTTCAAGGCCTACCTTCAAACTCAGTGCATCCTTACCTGACATCATGGGAAAATCAAAAGAAATCAGCCAAGACCTCAGAAAAAAAATTGTAGACCTCCATAAGTCCGGTTCATCCTTGGGAGCAATTTCCAAACGCCTGAAGGTACCACGTTCATCTGTACAAACAATAGTACGCAGGTATAAACACCATGGGGACCACGTAGCCATCATACCGCTCAGGAAGGAGACGCGTTCTGTATCCTAGAGATGAATGTACTTTGGTGCAAAACGTGCGAATCAATCCCAGAACAACAGCAAAGGACCTTGTGAAGATGCTGGAGGAAACAGGTACAAAAGTATCTATATCCACAGTAAAACGAGTACTATATCGACATAACCTGAAAGGCCGCTCAGCAAGGAAGAAGCCACTGCTCCAAAACCGCCATAAAAAAGCCAGAGTATGGATTGCAACTGCGTATGGGGACAAATATCGTACTTTTTGGAGAAATGTCCTCTGGTCTGATGAAATAAAAATAGAACTGTTTGGCCATAATGACCATCGTTTGGAGGAAAAAGGGGGAGGCTTGCAAGCTGAAGAACACCATCCCAACCGGGAAGCATGGGGTGGCAGCATCATGTTGTGAGGGTGCTTTGCAGGAGGGACTGGTGCACTTTTCACATAATGAAAATATGTGGATATATAGAAGCAACATCGAAATGCATCAGTCAGGAAGTTAAAGCTTGGTCGCAAATGGGTCTTCCAAATGGACAATGACCCCAAGCATACTTCCAAAGTTGTGGCAAAATGGCTTAAGGACAACAAAGTCAAGGTATTGGAGTGGCCATCACAAAGCCCTGACCTCAATCCCATAGAACATTTGTGGGCAGAACTGAAAAAGTGTGTGTGAGCAAGGAGGCATAGAAACCTGACTCAGTTACACCAGCTCTGTCAGGAGGAATAACTGAAAATTCACCCAATTTATTGTGGGAAGCTTGTGGAAGGCTACACGAAATGTTTGACCCAAGTTAAACAATTTAAAGGCAATGCTACCAAATACTAATTTGAGTTTATGTAAACTTCTGACCCACTGGGAATGTGATGAAAGAAATAAAAGCTGAAATAAATCATTCTCTCTACTATTATTCTGACATTTCACATTCTTAAAATAAAATGGTGATCCTAACTGACCTAAAACAGATTATTTGTACTTGGATTAAATGTCAGGAATTGTGAAAAACAGAGTTTATATGTATTTGGCTAAGGTGTATGTAAAACTCCGACTTCAACTGTAATGTGTGTGTACTGTATATACTACGAAATGTATAAAAAATATATATGAAAATGCCTAAAATTACAGCAGCTCTCCAAAAATCTGAGACGGAGTGTCTCATTGTTAAATATGACTCACTTGCTCCTATACAAGTACACCCAGTCTAAATCCAATGCACGTTCTGAATGGTGATACCGCCTAATTATATCTCACATGCAATTACTGGTATAACTCACGTAAGTGGACCAAATGTCAGTGGGGGTATTAATCGCAGTGTGGTACAACACTAACATGCTCCCCCACACTCCTATGTGAGATACCTCCATGGACTCTCGTGGAGGACTTTACGGTCCCTGTATTGCCTCATCAGGGAACAATTATGTTTAGGAAAATACAGAACAGACGAGTAATGTTCGTTTTGTTCCTAATGTCTTCTGTTTAAAGAGGTACTGCCTGTAGCTTCAATCGAGCCATTTTCAATAATCCTCACAGTTGAATCACAAAACAACCATGGAAGTATGATACTTTTTTAATGTTCACAGAAACACATTTTCTGTCTACAAATGTATCCGAGTCTTTTGAAATTACGCCTTTTATTGACAGTGTGTGATATACAGTGCCTTGAGAGAGTCTTCACACCCCTTGACTTTTTACACGTTGTTGTGTTACAGGGTGAATCCAAAATGGATTTAATTTAGATTTTTTTTTGTCACAGGCCCAATATCACATGTCAAAGTGGAATTATGTTTTTAGACATTTTTACAAATTAATAAAACATTTAAAGCTGAAATGTCTTAAGTATTCAAGTCAATAAGTATTTATCCACATTCTTATGTGTCACGTTCCTGACCTGTTTTCCTTTTTCTTGTATTTATTTAGTTGGTCAGGGCATGAGTTGGGTGGGTTTGTCTATGTTTGATTTTCTATGTTGGGATGTTTGTGTTCGGCCTGGTATGATTCTCAATCAGAGACAGCTGTCAATCGTTGTCCCTGATTGAGAATCATACTTAGGCAGCCTGGGTTTCACGTGTGTTTTGTGGGGTGTTTGTTTCCGTGTCTGTGTTTGTTGCACCACACGGTACTGTATCGGTTTATGCACTTCGTTTATTTGTTTTGTAATTCAGTATTCAGTTTCGTTTTAATAAATCATTATGAACACTAACCACTCTGCGTATTGGTCCGATCCGTCTCGCCTCTCCTCGTCCGAGGAGGAAGAATATGACGATAGCTGTAACATTATGGCAAGCCTAAATAAGTTTAAGAGTACAAATTAATAAGTTGCATGGATTCTCTGTGTGCAATAATAGTGTTTAAAATGGTTCTTGAATAATTACCTCATCTCAGGGAGAACACATTCAACCGCAAAGACCAGGGAGGTTTCCAATGGTAGATGTGTAAAAAATAAAAACAAAGCCGACATTGAATATCCCTTTGAGCATGAAGAAGTTATTAATTAAACTTTGGATGGTGTATCAATTCACCCAGTCACTACCAAGATACAGGTGTGAAGAAGACAGTGAATGTTCCTGAGTGGCCTAGTTACAGTTTGGAATTAAATCTGCTTGAAAATTTATGGCAAGACATGAAAATGGTTGTCTAGCAATGATCAACAACCAATTTGACAGAGCTTTAATCATTTTGTAAAGAATAATGGGCAAAATTGTACAATACAGGTGTGCAAAGGTCTTACCGAGAAAGACTCACAGCTGTAATCACTGCCAAAGGTGAGTCCAACATGTATGACACTCAGGTGTGTGAATAGTTATGTAAATGAGATATTTCTGTATTTAATTTTCAATATATTTGCAAAAAATTCTAAAAACATGTTTTTACTTTGTCATTATGGTGTGTTGTGTGTAGAAAGGTGAGATAAAAAATCAATTTAATCCATGTTGAATTCAGGCTGTAACACAACAACATGTGGAATAAGTCAAGGGGTATGAATACTTTCTGAAAGCACTGTATTTCTAAGCATACAACACCATTGAAATAGATGATGAATAATTTACTAGAAAGTGGTGTACAAATTGAGTATAGTACATATTGCTTTTCGTCATAAACAAGCCTGCTGTCCCTGAGGAGGAATCATCCCAGAAAGGTATTGTTTAGATGAAAGTGATCGGGACATCATCCGAGCGATTCCTCCGCCAAACCACCCATCCTGTCCAGGCGTCACTGGAGCAAGGCTGGAATGCCTGTCACTGTTGTTGGCCTGACATTTCATTTTTTTCTCCGAGAAGGTGTTAAACATTGACCTCATACACTTCTCCTTTATGACCCTGCCAGCGCTATGGGGTGTGTTCGATTTTCTCTCTGGATTCGTCAAATGGTTGGTGGACCTAGGCTAAGTGATAAGCCCCAACACCTGTGCCCATGTAACATGTTGTCATTATACTCGTATCTTATGCGAGAGACAGAGACGGAGAAAAAACAGCCTTGAGTTTTCAAGAGTGTGCTCAATACGCATAGATATGAAATGCTTCACAAATCATTTTTTTTTTAATGTTATTCAAATCAAATTGTATTGGCCACATACACATGGTTAGCAGATGTTATTGCGAGTGTAGAGAAATGCTTATGCTTCTAGATCCGACAGTGCAACAGTATCTAACAGGTAATATCTAACAAATTCCACAACATAACCTAATACACACAATCTAGTGAAGGAATGGGATGAGAACATATAAGTATAAAATATATGGATGAGCAGTGACCGAGCGGCTAGGATGCAATAGATAGTAAGGCTAAATAGTGAAGTATACAGTATATATACATATGAGATGAGTAATGCAAGTTATGTAAACATTCTTAAAGTGACATTATAAAAGTGACTAGTGTTCCATTTATTAAAGTGGCCAATGATGTCAAGTCTGTAGGTAGGCAGCCGCCTCTCTGTGCTAGTGATGGCTGTTTAACAATCTGATGGCCTTTTCAATCTCTCTGTCCCATCTTTAATGCACCTGTACTGACCTCGCCTTCTGGATTGAAGCGAGGTGAACAGGCAGCGGCTCGGGTGGTAATTGTTCTTGATGATCTTTTTTGCCTTCCTGTGACATCGAGTGTTGTAGGTGTCCTGGAGGGCAGGTAGTTTGCCCCCGGTGATGCGTTGTGCAGACCACACCACCCTCTGGAGAGCCCTGCGGTTGTGGGCGGTGCAGTTGCCGTACCAGGCAGGGATACATTTTTTCAGCCTTCTGAGTTTGAAGAGGTGCTGTTGTGCCTTCTTCTCCACACTGTCTGTGTGCCTGGACCATTTCAGGTTGTCTGTGATGTGTACACCGAGGAACTTAAAACTTTCCACCTTCTCCACTGCTGTCCCGTCAATGTAGATAGGGGGGGGGGGGCTCCCTTTGCTGTTTCCTAAAGTCCACGATCATTTATTTTGTTTTGCTGACATTGAGTGAGAGGTTATTTTCCTGCCACCACACTCCGAGGGCCCTCACCTCCTCCCTGTAGGCTGTCTCGTCGTTGTTGGTAATCAAGCCTACCACTGTAGTGTCGTCTGCAAACTTGATGATTGAGTTGGAGGCGTGCATGGCCACGCAGTCATGGGTGAACAGGGAGTACAGGAGGGGGCTGAGAACCCACCCTTGTGGGGCCCCAGTGTTGAGGATCAGCGGGGTGGAGATGTTGTTTCCTACCCTCGCCACCTGGGGCCAGTCCGTCTGGAAGTCCAGGACCCAGTTGCACAGGGCGGGGTCGAGACCCAGGGTCTCAAGCTTAATAATGATTCCATCATTCTCTGTGGTGCTGCTCTGTTGATATAAAAAACGCTAAGACTAAACTTTCTGATGTGTTGATGGGGAAATGATGCACTGCGAATAGTTATAGGCATTTTGTATTGATTACGACAGCTCAGATACTTACATTGTATTTATGAGTTTCACAAACCCCAGTTTAGACCACAATTAATCTGAAACCTTGATTTGATTTTCCAACACTGAGAGAGAAGACAAATCTCTCTTAAGGAGAAAATGTTTATTGATCAAGGCGACTTGGCATGTAAATCCTTATTTATATGTGTGGTGCTGTCTGTCCAGCACTGGGCAATGGGGAGTGTGGAATTCATCACTATTGGCACCTGGACCTGATTACAACAGACTCTGAAACTCTCATAGACCTATGATAAAGAACTCTGTCCGGCCCTCTTTACTATCGCATCACTCAGAGTGTCTGTACGATGGGACAGTGCATCGCTACAAAAACCCTGCTCTCCGCAGTCACCTTAACTTAGGCTAACCCCTATTGAGCCACTACAGCCTGGGTCCTGGGCCTACAAAGGCCCAAATGAAATTCTTTAATATCTGTAATTCAATATGGGGGGGAGCAAAGCCACTATGTGTCTTTTTAAGAAAAGTAAAGTTTTCTTAAAGATAGGCGTTTGAGATGAAGTAAAGGAAATGGACTTCTTGTGATCATAAGGTTGCATCTTTAGATCACAAATTTGTGATGTGGCTGGCTATACCCAGTTGTGGCTGGCTATACCCTGGCTATACCCTGGCTATATTGTGTTTGAGGTAGAAAGCTTCATTGTTTTACACAGCAGTAGGTGGCAGCATCGAGTCTGTGTGCTGGTATGACTATAACATGATAACAAAAGTACACAGCCCTAGTGCAGAGTCTGAAACTTTCAAGTTTCAACTAACTACTGACTTTTTGGAGCCTGACTAAGCCAGACTTGGTTGCAGATAAACATACACATCAGATAAGGAAACATGGTTTCTGGTAAATTAAGTTTAAAAAAAATGAAAATGAAAACACTTGAGAGATACTGAGATACTGCTAGAGATACTGATACAGAGATACTGATACAGAGAAACTGCTAGAGATACTGCTACTGAGATACTGATACTGCTAGAGATACTGCTACTGAGATACTGCTAGAGATACTGATACAGAGATACTGATACAGAGAAACTGCTAGAGATACTGCTACTGAGATACTGATACTGCTAGAGATACTGCTACTGAGATACTGCTAGAGATACTGATACAGAGATACTGATACAGAGAAACTGCTAGAGATACTGCTACTGAGATACTGCTAGAGATACTGCTACTGAGATACTGATACTGAGATACTGATACTGCTAGAGATACTGCTAGAGATACTGATACAGAGATACTGATACTGAGATACTGCTAGAGATACTGATACTGAGATACTGATACTGCTAGAGATACTGCTAGAGATACTGCTACTGAGATACTGCTAGAGATACTGATACAGAGAAACTGCTAGAGATACAGATACAGAGATACTGCTAGAGATACTGATACTGAGATACTGATACAGAGAAACTGCTAGAGATACTGATACAGAGATACTGCTAGAGATACTGCTAGAGATACTGATACAGAGCTACTGATACAGAGATACTGATACTGAGATACTGCTAGAGATACTGATACTGAGATAATGCTAGAGATACTGATACAGAGATACTGATACAGAGATACTGCTACTGAGATACTGACACAGAGGTACTGATACTGAGATACTGTTACAGAGATACTGTTACTGAGATACTGATACTGAGATACTGATACTGAGGTACTGATACTGAGATACAGAGATACTTATACAGAGATACCGCTACTGAGATACTGTTACTGAGATACTGCTACTGAGATACTGATACAGAGGTACTGATACTGAGGTACTGATACTGAGATACAGAGATACCGCTACTGAGATACTGTTACTGAGATACTGATACAGAGATACTGTTACTGAGATACTGATACTGAGGTACTGATACAGAGATACTGTTACTGAGATACTGATACTGAGGTACTGATACTGAGGTACTGATACTGAGATACAGAGATACCGCTACTGAGATACTGATACTGCTGGAGATACTGCTACAGAGATACAGAGATACTGATACAGAGGTACAGAGATACTGATACAGAGATACCGCTACTGAGATACTGATACTGCTAGAGAGACCTTGATACATTTCTCTTCCACAGCCATTTGCTCATTATACCAGATTCTGTAAATATAATATATATGGTTTTCTTCTTCTAGTATTCCTCCATGTACATCCCCCATTTGCTATTCGGGATCTATGTAAACACACACTGGCTGCAGTTCCTGCTGCCCTGCTTTGAGACCTACAGTACACATTATGCAAATGTCTCTGAGCTGTGGTTAGCTCTCTGCGTTTAGAGCTGCTAACCGTGTGGTTTCTCAAAGGAAATGATGTCACTTGAGATCTTGGTATGCAGGTGTCATTGCCTGCCTCTGTCAGGCCCGACGAGTTGAAAGCTGAGAGAGCTTCTCTTCCTGGAAGCCTGTAGCTTTCTGGTAAGGGTCTAACAAAGTAAGGGAGATCCCAGAGTTGATATACTATGTAAACAACAGCTGAACCAACTCCCCACAGACGAGAAATGTCAATTCCAATGTATTTGGTAGATGATTGGAAATGAAGTCAAAGCGCACGAACCAAAATATTTTCTTCTTTCTAGGAAGACATTATCAATATACTATAACAGGGTGTACGATGAGGCTGCTGAAATTGATAAGCTTAATAAAATGTCATGTTTTTATTTTCTCTATATTTGCCGATGTCACTTGTTAAATGATTATAACCCAGTTTGGGGAAGGTGTAACCGATGTGAAATGGCTAGCTAGTTAGCGGGGTGCGCGCTAATAGCGTTTCAATCGGTGACGTCACTCGCTCTGAGACCTTGAAGTATTTGTTCCCCTTGCCCTGCAAGGGCCGCGGCTTTTGTGGAGCGATGGGTAACGATGCTTCGTGGGAGGCAGTTGTTGATGTGTGCAGAGGGTCCCAGGTTCGAGCCCAGGTAGGGGCGAGGAGAGGGACGGAAGCTATACTGGTACAAATGCACCAAGCAGCGTGCTATTCATTAACAGAATACCCAGTAGGGAGAATGATGAAAAGTTATATGTAGAGGGTGTTCCACCAGGGGGTCTGTGTCTTACTGCTGTACCCCCCCCTTTGTGAGAACGAGGACCCAAGTGCCTGATGTTTTTACTGCTGTACCCCCTTTTGTGAGAACGAGGGCCCTATGCTTAATGCAATATTGGGATGACTAGCTAGCTTTCTACATACTGTTCTAGCTTTGTTATTAGCATTAACTTTGGGACAACGTGGTGATATTTGTGACCAGTAAATGAACATAGAGTCCCTGTTTTAAGTATATGTCAAAGACTGGGCCGGTCCTCGATCGGAGTTAGCATGATAGCACAAACATACTGGCACTCAGGCAAGACAGAGACATTATCTGACCAGACCAGAACTGACCAGACCAGAACTGAGCTGACCAGAACAGACCAGAACAGACCAAACCAGAACTGAGCTGACCAGACCAGAACTGAGCTGACCAAACCTGACCAGACCTAGCCAGACCAGACCTTACCAGACCAGGCAAGAACAGAGCTGACCAGACCAGAACAGAACAGACCCGACCCGACCAGATCTGACCAGAACAGACCCGACCAGAACAGACCAGAACAGACCCGACCAGAACAGAGCAGAACAGACCCGACCAGAACAGACCCGACCAGAACAGACCCGACCAGAACAGACCTGACCAGAACAGACCCGATCTGACCAGAACAGACCAAACCAGACCCGACCAGAACAGACCCGACCAGAACAGACCCGACCAGAACAGACTCAACCAGAACAGACACGACCAGATCTGACCAGAACAGACCAAACCAGACCCGACCAGAACAGACCCGACCAGATCTGACCAGAACAGACCAGACCAAACCATACCAAACCAGACCAGACCAAACCAGACCAGACCAGAACAGATCTGACCAGAACAGACCCGACCTGAACTATGGTAACAGTTCTTTATTTGGAAGAACATCAGACAGGAAACACCTCCCTCTACTCTTTGCTCCCCCGCACCACAAGTCAGCACTTTTCAGTTTCAATGTTCATTTCCCTTTTTTCTACAGGCCTTACCCAGACTCACTCTTTACCAGGATGGGGTTTTGTAAGTCATTTTAGCAGACAGCCTAATCCAGACTGATTTACAATAAGGGCATTCAACCAATGTAGGCGAGACAACCACAAACCACTGCACCTGTCACCTTGACTCCGATGTGTTGCTCTCTGTGTGTCATTCACAGTGGTAATGTATGGTGTCAGTTACATTTAACCCACAGTTTAAAAAAATAGTGCCTTCATTTCCCCTAGTGTGTTAGCTACACTGAATCTACTCATCCACCCACCTCCGCAACTACACTCCAAGTAAATCAACATTTTAAAACCACCTGAAAATCCATAAAGACAGAAAAACGGCCTTTTTCTCTACAGTGTTCAAGCTAACGACGTGTAGCTATATTGCTTTTGGAATTAATTGCAGGAGCCGGTTGCAAGGTAATTAAACTGTAATGGTTATCTGAATATTATTTTGAATAATGAAACAAATCAAGTCATTGGTGACCAGCTGGGGGCATTCATTCGGTTCTGCAGGACCATCGATCCTCCAGTCATTCGGCCCAGAATAGTTAATGAGTCAACCACACCCGGGCTTACAAACTAATTTGATAGACTTTCATTTTAATTGGTTGTAATGATTCAACTGGTAGTAATTAACTTGCCACTACGGGACGACACTTGAGTGTTGCCGCAGTCCAGCAGACTTAAACAAAACAGAAGGCTATACCCCCATACACCTTAAGTGCAATAAAGTAGCTAGTATGTGAACTAGCTAGTATTCTAGGTACAACTTTATTTGAAGGGCCCCTATGTAAGGCCTTCATAACTCATTCATAACCCATACATATAACATTCATAAAAAGTACATGAGCATTTAATAAATGCTGAAATCCAGTTATGTCAACAACCGCAAGTTCCCATTTTCAACTTGTGTTGTGTCGTGATTATTAAGATGGCATGAGTATAACTGATCTGGTATACTGTGAGTAGAGGACTGATGGTGCGTTACAGTACCATAAGGTCGTTGGTGTGGTGTCACACTGTACTAAGAACCAGGACCGAGGTCTGTGTTTGCTGCATACAACTGTATTGTTCGTTGGTTGTTATTGTTCCTCTTCTTTGCCTTTAAACAAATACATCACAATTGTCTCTGTTTACCTGCTAGGGCACCTACTCCCTGTTGCTCTCCGCCATGTCACAGTGAGTTTGTCTATCTATATTAAGATGTCTGTTGCCCTGGAAACCGCCGGGCCTATACCCAGCCTATCCTCTATGCATACCCATTTTACTATTCATTCCATCTCATATACCGGAATCACAGAATTACTCTGTCTTAGGGAATGATGGCGCTTTGCACTTTGAGAGGTTGAAAAGTCACCATCCTTAGCATTATCCCAATATGAGGGGGTGTTTTTTCATTTGTGAAGTACTAAAGCCTCTGGCTTCATTGGAGGAGAATGCTAATTTGGATTGTTAATTGTGTGTTGGTTTTTATGATGCAACACTGTTCATAGTAGCAGTTTACAGACACATATGACATCTACAGTATAGTATGCGACAACATAATCAGAGTACCACTATCAGTCACTGTTATATCATGCACTGTCAGACAACTACCCAGATATCTGGTATCTGGTCATAACAGTGACAGGGTTTCATGAACAAGACCGTGTTTCCTGTTTTTGAACAATACCTCGATACCCAGTCAAGTCATTGGTCTTACACTTCCATGCTTATTAAAGCGGGATCTTGTTTATCGAGACACATTTCCTTGCACTGTAATTTATTAATGCATGTTCAACGCACATCACTATACACGACACGGCGTTGATGAGAATATCAATCTATTGCTTATAGAAGCTTGATGGAGTCCTATTGTAGGATGAATCCACGTTTGTGCAGAGTGTTACTGCTGCGACTGCAACATTTATCTGCTAATAGGAAGCTGTTGTATTCTGTGAAGTTCATAGGTGCTCGGTTTAAAGCAGGATGTTGAGCGTGGGGGGATTTTCTCTGTCACTGATGATGCGGTAAACTGAGTAGTTCACCTAGGTCAGGAAGTAGCGTGGACGGTACAGGGGAAATGTTTGGGCTATGTTGTAGCTTTAAAAAGAGATGTGGGACAAACCATAGGGTTAAAGGAGCACTAAGAACTGATTGTGCTCTGCTTTCATATATGCTAAAGTTAGAAGGAAGCTAGAATGGAAACACTTGTTTTTCTGTTTCCTCAATTGAACTATTTTGCCCCAAAAGAGGAAGCATATTTCAAAATGCTCGGTCCTGAGGACATGTTGGCACCGAGAATGAAAGCTAGTAATTTCAGGTAGGTCATTTTTTTTCTCACTTGAAATTTTCTCATCCTTTATATTTTATTGAAAGCAGCAATTGATTTTTGTGTCTTTGAACAATTCTATAAAGCTTCTAAGTCCTTCTTTCATTACATTTTGTAAGAATGCCACTTCCTATATTTGCATTGCGCAACAAGAATTGGAGAAAGACAGACAAAGTATACCTTTAATTTGAATATGTAATCTGATATTGTGACCTCCACTCTTCAAGTGTGACTTATTCTTCCACTCTTTAAGTGTTGCTGTCAACTTCATGATGTAAAGGGCTGTCCATAGCACCATGCTTGACTTGTTTCTATAGAGACTGTACATGTGTACCTGAAAGCCATTTCCATGGTCTCAATAGCTGGAGATGAGAAAACAAACATTACTTCATTAAGGTGACACCTTAGAATGAACAGTTCTGAGTTATGTACCTTGGTTCATTTTATTTGCGTCAGAGTATTTGCCAAGACAAGTGGAGCTATACAGTAGGCGTTAATGAGTCATGATGTTGTTTGTTTGAGTGAAGTCATTTGTAGCTGTCTCAGTTTGTTGGTACTTTTGATGTAGAACAGTGAGGCAAATTAAATGACTCTATGCGACGGGGGGTAAATTGTGACACCGTTAAATCCATCTATGAACTATTCAAACAGTTGAATAATACAACCTAGACAGGAATTAGAGAGGAGACAGGGAAATACAAGTTGTAGTGAATGACACAGTTTCAGTCGCTGTCACCGTGAATTCCTGTCTATGCAAATTCTCTTGCTGTTTCTTGTGGCTGTCTGAGTTGAGGTGCAGAAGTACATTTCCCCTTGGTTTCCCTTTGTTCTGTGTTTCTGGACATTATTTGGTGGTTGGTTTCTAGTTTCAGAATGTTGGTTAGCCCACTGATGCCATCTTGCTGTGCCAGTTTTCTCAGTGTTCATTCCTTCTGGTTGCAGATTGAAAGACAAGAAGAGCAGACTGAGCCTTCTGTTGACCAAGTCAGGCTCCCATGAAAACATCAATCCAGAAAAAAAGACAGACACCACCAACAACAAGTAAGACATCAGTCTTAAAAGGCAAAGCAATGGAAAGAGATTGCCCTGGAGAATAACGTAACATGTTTCTTTGCCCCAGTTGCCCAATTTGTATTGAAGAGCATTTTCAATCGTAAAGGTATATTTCAGCGTAATTATATTTAGATAATTGTTACCTTATCTTGAAAGCAGCATTGCCCAAATACTACTTCAAGGAAACGAATACGAAGCTAAATATATCATTTAGCTGAATTATCCCTTTAAATTCATGCAATATGCAGTTACTTTTCCTCAATCCAAATACAAGAGGGAAACAACGGAATGTAAACATGGCCCACCGTCAGCTTTCAAAAGGATCAAACCGAAAGATATATAAACAAATGAATGCAGCATCATTAGCAGAAGACTTAAATTATATCTCTTCCTGTTTCCTGCAGCATCATTAGCAGAAGACTTAAATTATATCTCTTACTGTTTCCTGCAGCATCTCACCAGAGGCAGCGTTGAGATGGAGCGACTCCTTTGAAGATCTGATCAGACATTCAGGTTAGATTGAAGTCAGCGATATCTCATTTAGTCACAAATTGCGAGTCTAAACCATTTTTGTTCAAAGCACAACTTTAATGGGAAGAAACAGTGTCTTTTGGGAAATTAAAGGTTAGAGAAGAACAATGGAATTTGACTTGAGGTTTTCAGTGTTTGGTAAGACTTTCAAACCTGTCTAACTTCCTGATATGTCTATTGAAGAGTGTTTTCTTACAGCTATAACTCATTTTGGTCTAGAGTGTCATAGAGATCAGTGGTTGAGTGTTTGATATTGTCTTTTCCACTTTTCATTGAGAGCAGGTTGGGAATCTATAGAGCTTGCCAATTTATATTATGAATATGAATAAACAATAAAAAAATATATGTAATAATTAACAAGTAGCCTAAACAAATATAAGGCAAGTCTTTCAGTGAATATAGTCTGGAATTCAATCAATCAGGTGCTTACAAAGTAACACATCTACAGCATTAGCCTCAAGTGGGCACAATGCAGATCCCTTTGTGGCCATTACTCTGGTAACAGTACATGCTAATTTTCCTTCACATAGACCTCCTCGTTGAATCCAATAGATCATTAAAGAGTATGTTCTTCTCCCCCGATGCAGACGGAGTGGAGACGTTCTCTCAGTTCCTCAAGACAGAGTTCAGTGAGGAGAACATTGAGTTCTGGTTGGCTTGTGAAGAGTACAAGACCATCGACTCGGAAATCCGGCTCATCTCCAAAGCCAAGCACATGTATTCTGTCTTCATTGAAGCCGAGGCCCCAAAAGAGGTATATATATATATATATATATATAGTGCTCCAGAAATGAAACCAAATAGGCCTTGCTGGAGCTTTATATCAGTGGCAATGGAAAAACTGTGAGCCCTATCAATATAAATTCCCTGAAGCTGATGCTTGGTCAATGGGATTATTAAAATATTCAAAGAAAGATACAACTTGATCTTCTTTGCACTTCTATGATCTTGACATAGTTTGAAGAATGGCTGATTAGATGCAATGCATCAGCATTCACTGGTATACATACTTTGACCTTTATAAACTATGCACAGGAACTATGCGGAAGTTACAATGAGTAAGATGCAAGAACAGAGTCCTGAGAACCATGTGATTTAGAAATTGCTCTAATCCCCTAGTGAGACAGACATGACCATTACAGAACCATGTGGTTTAGAGACGTTATACCCACAGGCAGCATTGGATGAAGACTGATGTGACCGTGTGGTCTTCTTTCTCTGCAACTAGCAGCAACTGAACCAGTGATGTAACACCCACGCACTTTCAGTTTGACATCAAGACGTTAGCTCAGTCAGATAATAAGCTAGCAGGACTTCAAAACCACATGCCTTTTCAGTCTGGTGTTCTATGTGCTGCAAGGACAGCAACATGTGAAGACTGAAAAGTGTAATATGGACACCACATTTTACTTATATGGAGGGCTCTGAGTAAAGTCAACTCAAAACAATGTCTCAAGGAGGCTCTGAGTAAAGTCAACTCAAAGCAATGTCTCAAGGAGGCTCTGAGTAAAGTCAACTCAAAACAATGTCTCAATGAGGCTCTGAGTAAAGTCAACTCAAAACAATGCCTCAAGGACACACTGGCCCAATCTCAAAATGTACCACTAGATCCGACGTCCTATGCACTTGTAGAGATCAGAGTAGATTTGATTGGTTTAAACAATATAGTGAAACTTCTACCTAGCCAATCAGAAGGAAAGGTGGTGCTATTACCATATCACCATATCTAAGGGTTGATTAGCCATATCCACTCAACATACTCATAATAGTGTCACTTGTCTTTTAGGTCAACATCGACTATGCCTCCAAGGTGGCCATCCAGAAGACCATGGCTTCGCCGACGAATACCTGCTTCGATGCGGCGCAGAGCAAAGTCTACAGCCTGATGAAAAAAGACTGCTACCCAAGGTTCCTCACGTCAGACATCTACCTGCACCTCACCAAGAGGAAAGGCCCCGGGACCACCATGTACCGCCGGAGGTCACGGTCCTGCGTTTTCAATGAGCCGCGAGGGGAGGCCACCAGCGACTCCTCTGACTGGTTGTAGCCGAGAGAAGCACAATGCACAATACACACACTCACACACGGACACACACGCACACACACGGACACACTCACGCACTTTTCCAAATTCACTTGCAGTGCAATGCCTATCGCTGACTAGCTGTGTGATTGTGGAAAGTTGTACCTTTTTAATGAGAGACTTTTTGAAGAGATTTGACTTTACAGCTATCAATTAAAATGTTCCCCATCTAGACAGCAAACATGAACAGACTGTGTAAGAATACTAATATGCAATATTCATCTTGTTTACCGTTAAATGTCTTGCCACTGCTTGTATTAATTCAATAATTTATTCTAATAATATGTTATGTTGGCTTTTAGTTGTAAATTGTATATATTGTCTGGAGAGTAATTATTGGAATAAACAACATATTATGAAATGTTTTTTATTTATTTATTTTTTACAAAAGGTTCAATCATGTCAAAAGAGACAAACGTAATGGTAGTGCATTACACCGTCAGAAGGGTTGATAGAAGGATCTGGAAGGAACCCAAATCACTGAAACATTTATAGACCTCACCAAGCAAGTGAGAAACCACTCTAGGATTGGAATTATTCACGTCATTGGTATGCATACAGTATTCCTTCCAAAGACAAATATGTAATCATTCCAAGCTTGCCAGTGATCCAACTGAGTCTATGGCAGCGTTCCAAATTACACCTTAGTTCATATATAGTGCACTACGTAGGGTTCTGGTCAAAAGTAGTGCACTTTGTAGGGAACAGAGTATCGTTTGGCACGCGACCTTTCCCTTTCAAATGTGTATGCGGTGGGAGGAAGCGTACACATAATTCACATAGTCCCTGGGTTTAGTGGGCCTATTTTCTGTCATTAACACATGTCAGGGTCTCCTTTAGCCTTTGGAACAATGCAGTCGTCTCATGCTGAGTTACTGTCATTCCAGCATGACCAGAATGCCTCATAAATTAATATCTTTATGCATGCATGTAAAGGGCGTTGGAATGCATAATGCTCTGACTTGTATTCATTGAAATGGTGGGAAAAAATAAGAATAGAATAGAATAAAATAAAATGTGTAGTCAAAGATGTGTTATAAAAGTATCATTTGTTCTAAAAGTAACGCTCACGAGCCAAAACAGGTCCCCCAAAAGTGTGCTTTACGTCATCCATTTCCTATGATATGTTACGTCCTGCAAAAAAAACAAATAAAAAATCCGCTGCAATTCGTGTAATATGTTACGGATTCCAATTTGCACAATAGGTTACGAATTTGTAAGCGCTTAAGTTTGCGTTCAATCTCTTTAGTACAGTGCTGTTGTTAAATTCATCACAGCAAAGTGATGAACTTGTTTCCCTTCCTGTAGGAGTTAAATGACGTCCAGGACTGGCTCCATGGCATCTTCACTAAGGGAGTTTGGTCAGTCTGTTTAAAACACTGCATTGCCTGGACATAAAAAAAATCAAGGACTATTATTAGTTAAAATTCTTAGACAGTTCACAACAATGTTGAATCCTCCGAATAGAGAAATCAATAAGCGCAACACCCTAAGGCCCCTCAGACCAAAAAACATGATCAAATATTTAGATCCAAGTAACATTGATTTAATACAGGAATGCTAACCATGTTCTATGATTCCTTAACCCTCACTGATTCTAACCTATTTTTATTTTATTTAACCAGGCAAGTCAGTTAAGAACAAATTCTTATTTACAATGACGGCCTACCCGGCCAAACCCAGACGACGCTGGGCCAATTGTGCGCCGCCCCATGGGACTCACAATCACGGCCGGTTGTGATACAGCCTGGATTCAAACCAGGAACTGTAGTGACACCTCTTGCACTGAGATGCAGTGCCTTAGACCGCTGTGGTACTCGGGACTGTGACACTATGACTGACTTACAGTGGAGGAGGCATATAGTGCCAGGAGTGGATGAGGACGGACACTGTAGGATTCAAATCCTTGACATGATTTTTTTTTAAATAGACATTCATATTTCTTTCACACAGACGGGCAGGCATTGTTGCAGCACTTTGGGAAAATGTGCAGGCTGCTGAAGGGCCCGACGAGGACACACAGCGCCTCACTGTGGCTTAGTAGAGAAGGCTCCCTGACCACAGTGTGGGACAGGAGTATTTCCTGGGCAAGTCCAGTAGCCCGAAAAAAAAACTCTTGGCCCTTGTTATGATTCATGATTAGGGCCTGGAGTTTTACCTGACCGTGTGATCTGCTTACTGGGGAAAACTCCTGGTGCTAGGTATGGCAGCTAGGTGAAATGGTGTTGGAAGAGGAAGAGACTAGTATAAGTGTAACACCTGTATATTATTGGTATAATAAACATTTCACAATGTCATATCTACATGGAAGCTATTTCTGTTTTTGTGTGGGATGCTTTCAAAGCCAACTATTCTGGGTTAACTTCAATGAGAATCAACCAGCTATGTATTGTTAGGAGGCAAAGTATCTATCCACCTAAATAAATAACAACCACAGAATTAACCAGCTATGTATTGTTAGGAGGCAAAGTATCTATCCACCTAAATAAATAACAACCACAGAATTAACCAGCTATGTATTGTTAGGAGGCAAAGTATCTATCCACCTAAATAAATAACAACCACAGAATTAACCAGCTATGTATTGTTAGGAGGCAAAGTATCTATCCACCTAAATAAATAACAACCACAGAACTAACCAGCTATGTATTGTTAGGAGGCAAAGTATCTATCCACCTAAATAAATAACAACCACAGAACTAACCAGCTATGTATTGTTAGGAGGCAAAGTATCTATCCACCTAAATAAATAACAACCACATCAGCAATAAACAGTGTCTCAGAGTCTGAAGTGCACCGATGACACCACTTCTAAGCACTGTGCGAAACAGGCACCTCTTTTGAAAATCAAATTTCCTAGTCTTGGTTTGTCCACACGGATGCAAATCGGGATCCCTGTGGTGTTTTCCATCACCTGGTGAGATTTACATTCCTGGTTTTGTTAGGGAAGCACATTAGGTCTTGGGCTGGATGACAATGGGGGTCAGGATAGGTGAGCAACACAGGCAGCACTGTCCTCGTATACCATGAAGACTGCCTTCATATACCATGACACACCATCATTTATCTTCATTAGACAATGCATCACGTGTCTGACACACATGGCTGTGGGTTTCCTATAGGTAGAAAGGGTATGCCTTGCACTTATTGCAACTGTTGATGACCTTTGACCCTCCATCTCCACCAGATGTTAAATACTTAACACCACTCAAAAGCACACAAATCATCTAGTAACTCCAATGTACAGTGGGGCAAAAAAGTATTTAGTCAGGCACCAATTGTGCAAGTTCTCCCACTTAAAAAGATGAGAGAGGCCTGTAATTTTCATCAAAGGTACACTTCAACTATGACAGACAAAATGAGAAAAAAAATCCAGAAAATCACATAGTAGGATTTTTAATGAATTTTTTTGCAAATTATGGTGGAAAATAAGTATTTGGTCACCTACAAACAAGCAAGATTTCTGGCTCTCACAGACCTGTAACTTCTTCTTTAAGAGGCTCCTCTGTCCTCCACTCGTTGCCTGTATTAATGGCACCTGTTTGAACTTGTTATCAGTATAAAAGACACCTGTCCACAACCTCAAACAGTCACACTCCAAACTCCACTATGGCCAAGACCAAAGAGCTGTCAAAGGACACCAGAAACAAAATTGTAGACCTGCACCAGGCTGGGAAGACTGAATCTGCAATAGGTAAGCAGCTTGGTTTGAAGAAATCAACTGTGGGAGCAATTATTAAGAAATGGAAGACATACAAAACCACTGATAATCTCCCTCGAACTGGGGCTCCACGCAAGATCTCACCCCGTGGGGTCAAAATGATCACAAGAATGGTGAGCAAAAATTCCAGAACCACATGGGGGGGACCTAGTGAATGACCTGCAGAGAGCTGGGACCAAAGTAACAAAGCCTACCATCAGTAACACACTACGCCGCCAGGGACTCAAATCCTGCAGTGCCAGACGTGTCCCCCTGCTTAAGCCAGTACATGTCCAGGCCCGTCTGAAGTTTGCTAGAGAGCATTTGGATGATCCAGAAGAAGATTGGGAGAATGTCATATGGTCAGATGAAACCAAAATAGAACTTTTTGGTAAAAACTCAACTCGTCGTGTTTGGAGGACAAAGAATGCTGAGTTGCATCCAAAGAATACCATACCTACTGTGAAGCATGGGGGTGGAAACATCATGCTTTGGGGCTGTTTTTCTGCAAATGGACCAGGACGACTGATCCGTGTAAAGGAAAGAATGAATGGGGCCATGTATTGTGAGATTTTGAGTGAAAACCTCCTTCCATCAGCAAGGGCATTGAAGATGAAACGTGGCTGGGTCTTTCAGCATGGCAATGATCCCAAACACACCGCCCGGGCAACGAAGGAGTGGCTTCGTAAGAAGCATTTCAAGGTCCTGGAGTGGCCTAGCCAGTCTCCAGATCTCAACCCCATAGAAAATCTTTGGAGGGAGTTGAAAGTCCGTGTTGCCCAGCAACAGCCCCAAAACATCACTGATCTAGAGGAGATCTGCATGGAGGAATTGGCCAAAATACCAGCAACAGTGTGTGAAAACCTTGTGAAGACTTACAGAAAACGTTTGACCTCTGTCATTGCCAACAAAGGGTATATAATAAAGTATTGAGATAAACTTTCGTTATTGACCAAATACTTATTGTCCACCATAATTTGCAAATAAATTCATAAAAAATCCTACAATGTGATTTTCTGGATTTCTTTTCTCATTTTGTCTGTCATAGTTGAAGTGTACCTATGATGACAATTACAGGCCTCTCTCATCTTTTGAAGTGGGAGAACTTGCACAATTGGTGGCTGACTAAATACTTTTTTGCCCCACTGTACATGCTCTGATTCACACAAAAGCCAATGAAGCCTGGAGTTATTGTAGAGTTAGATTTGGCAGACATATATCATATGCAGTATGCACAGAGTGCAGCCCAGTGCATAGCATACCATATTGTTGTCCATGTGTCCTTGAGATTAATGTGGAAGATATTCCACAACGGATATGTAAATCCAGTGTAATACACAGGACGCAGGGCGTTTCCCTTTATGCTCTATTAGTTTACGTCCAGGCTCCCGTCGACTGGCTTCATCAGCCAGTTTACGGCCAGGCTCCCGTCGACTGGCTTCATCAGCCAGGTCGCAGTTGTAAATGAGAACCTGTTCTCAACTAGCCTACCTGGTTAAATAAAGGTTAAAAAATATATATATGTATTGGGAAACCCTGCACTGGCTGACTATTTTTCTGTAATAATATATAGGCATGTATGTTTATTTTATGAATGTTGTTTTAACTGCCTATGGATGACTATCTTAAAGAGATTTTGGTAGCACTTTGTTTTACTGTGCAGTATTTATCCACTGAGAAATAATGTGGTGAAACGGTAATGGTACGCTCTTTTGACATTAGGGTTGTATTAGGATTATGTACTCTGCCTTTCATCCTCATATCTATAAATGATATTGAGGTGGACAGGATATAACAGAAGGCATGAGGGCCACTCCTTGAATCACAGGTGTATACTCTCTCTCCAAATATTTATATATATACCCTCTCTCCAAACATCACTTTGCATACTGATTTTCATGTGTTCCAAGGGGAGCCTTGTTTAGATCAGTCCATGCAACTTAACTCCTTCACCTCAAAACAATCCCAATCTCAGCTTCACACTGGCAGGAACTATTTTCTCTCTCCCAGACAGACAACACAGCCATGGCAATAAAGTGAGTTTCTTTATGTCTGATTCTGTAAATGAATGACTCTATATTTCAATATAAATTACAACTTGCTACAGAAATGTGAAGGGTCATATGTCCATTTTGAATTTAAGTTGATATGAATATATAATGTATAAGATAACAAGTAATTCGAATTTTTGGATGCTTTGTTGACTGGACAAAAAAAAAAAAGAATTGATGAAAACGATATTAATCTATTTTCTCTCCAGGTGTGAGGTAGATTTGATATTGTGTTTTGAGAACCACTGATAACTGCGCTAGTGATGGATCTCAACACTCTTTTCAAGGGTAGATTTTGTTGCTTTCCCAAGGACCCACTTGAAGAGGCTGAGACTTGGGGAGAGTCTGTGGACAAACTCCTGGGTTGTAAATGTAAGGACAAAGTTATATCTTTTTACTATATTGCCTGTCTGAAAGGCATCACCAAGAGTGCTAAATATATCAAGTTACTATTACTTCCAGTAACTAAAATGTATCAAGTTAGTATTACTGCCTTTATCAGAACTCATGTTCATATACTTTCTAACAATAACAAAAAATGAGAAATTCCCATTTCCAATAAATCTTACATTTTCCCTTTTCATATTCTTCCCTATTTCCAGCCGGGCAGGCGGCTTTCCGAGAGTTCCTTAAATCAGAGTATAGTGAGGAGAATATTCTGTTTTGGCTGGCCTGTGAGGAGTACAAGAACATCAAGTCTCTTCCAGAGATGATCTCATCTGCAAACAGGATCTACTCAGAGTTTGTGGAATGTGAAGCACCACGACAGGTAAGTAGCCATCTGGGACTGTGTATCGTGGAGCTGAACAGGATTGGGGAGGAACTGATTACATGTAATTGGTTACATGTCATCTGATTAAAAAGAAACTGTAACTGTAATTAGTCATGTGACCTGAAAAAATATTGTAATCAGATTACAGATGCTTTTGAAAAACTAGATGATTACTTCTTGGATTACTTTTAAATTCAGGAAGGATGTTGCAAGAAAAAATATACATTATGACACCTTTCCGTTTTCTCAATGACATTCAATTCAGTGTTGAAAAAAGACGCAAGTTTAAGTTTGTTCCTCCTGAGCGAGTCTGACCACAAGTCAGAGACCACTATGATGACACACCAAATGCTTTTGATGGATAATGTATGTCTTCTTCTAATGCCTCTCATGGGGAAAGTAATTCAAAAGTAACTGAAAGTAATACGATTACGTTACTGAGTTTTGGGTAATACAAAAGTTGGCATTACTGATTACAATTTTGGACAGGTAACTAATAACTGTAACAGATTACATTTAGAAAGTAACCTACCCAGGGCTGATTCTGAACTAGGATCAGTTTAGCCTTTAACATCATAATGAATAAGATGATATGGGCCATGAGAGAACTGATCCCAGATCAGCACTGCTACTCTGACACATATATTATCACAATCTGGTAAAACAGAATAAAACTCCACATTTCAACACAATTTGATATAACAAACTTCCCTGAAAATGAACAAATTCCTTAAAGGACCTGGTTGGATCTACACCTGGTAATGCTTGTCATTGTGCATATGCAGAGATTTATTACAGAAGTATTTAATCGGTATGACCTGCGTAGTCAGTAGACATAAGATCTAGATATAGAAATCTGTATAAAAAAAAGAAAGACCAAATAAATGCATTTACTGTACATTGTGTCTTGTTTAAAGATCAATATTGATTGTGGGACCAGAGAAAATATCACCAAGAACATCTCTCAGCCAAGCCTGACCTCATTCGACACGGCACAGAAGTTGATCTACAGTCTGATGGCCAGGGATTGTTACCCACGATTCCTCAAGTCAGACGTCTACCAGGATATGCTGAGGGGAGCAAGGTGACTCTCTCAAACGACAAACACTCTAAAAGTGTTTCTTAACCTTTTATGTACCAGAGATTGGCAAGATATATATAGTCCCTCCATCCATGGAGGACCACTTAGATTAAAGGGGTAGTTAACTTTTTGAAGGTGTTATCATATTTTCAATTTACCTAGGGTTTTGTTACGTGGGATGTAGTTTAGCAACTTCCAGAATATCCTGGCTAGAAAGTTTTTAACCTTTTACGGCAGTGGGCTAAATCAGGGTCACACAGAGTGACTCTTGGTAGTCTTAAACAAATCTACTTTGAAACAAAAGTATACACCTCACACACATGGTTATGGGCTTTAAAAAAGAAGACACATGTACCATGTCAGATATAGAGTTGAAATGTATTCAGTTTTGAGTTTGTATCCCAATATTACACTTTATATACATCACAGAAGACTGAAATATAACAAAACTGTTTGACATTGAAACACCGGATTTTCGTTGGGCTTTTTTAATAATCTTTATTAATGATGAAATGATGAAATATATGAATACCATTCCACCCATGAGGCCAAAGACAGAGCTTTTGGTCATTGTCTGCAGGAAAAGGCTACATGTAGCAATGCAAGTGGAAACGTATTGTATCATAGTGATGCAAAATAGTGCACTATCCCTTTAATATGTGGCAATCCTTAGTTGAAATAACAAAGTGGGAAACCTCGCCTCTGTTTTTGTAAAGAGCTGAGGAATGGGCCTGAAGAAATGTAACGTTTACAAACATTGGAGTAAAATAAGCTAATATTTGGGGTTCTGATGGATTTTGGCTGAACTATACTCGTGAGGCATCTATAAGTTATATTTGTCAAGACTCAATGGGTACATATCATTAATCTATACCTCCAAAAATGGATTTCGCAACTGCAGATTGCCCCTTTAAAACTAGCACTTGAGAACAGACTAAATGGCTGTCAGCTAACCATCTAACCAGAAACCATCTAATTGGTCCAGAGGTTGAGAAACACTACTCTAAAACATGAAGTATAAACTGGGTGGTTCCAGCCCTGAATGCTGATTGGCTGACAGCCGTGGTATATCAGACCGTATAGCACCATATGACAAAACATTTATTTTTACTGTTATAATTACGTTGGTAAACAGTTTAAAACAGCAGTAAGGCACCTCGGGGGTTTGTGGTATCACTGTTAGAGACTAAAATGGCTGTTAGAGACTAAAAGTTACCCCTTTGACCATAAATTAAATGACAAAATAAGCTCTTCATTTGTATCAATAGTATTATCACTTTTGTAATTATATGTAATCAGATACTGTCTCAAATTGAAATCAAAATTATCTGAATGAATCAAGCATCATATTCTAAATAAAATAAACTATGCAAATGAGTTTCCAAACTCCTGTCCTTCTGTGTGGAGAGATAGGTGCACTAGGTGCACTGATTACAGCAGTACAAAGTGGTATCACAGTGAATTCAGGCCTTTAAAGTTCCCAGTCAACCAGGGAGACAAAGAGAAGGCCTTTTCTTTCGCAATGTATCTTGCATGCTATAATTTTGAATTTGATGCAAAACATCCCAATTGTTTTGATTGACCATGATTGTGGTCCGATTAACTTCCCTTCTCCCTGAAGAGAGCACACATTCACTCCCCATCGTGGATAAATATGAATGGAAACGAGAAATATGATGCAAACTCCCTCTTGCCCGAGTTGGCATCAATCCAATACTTCCAAATCCGTGAGGGGTGCGTGAGCAAGTCGACACACTTCAAGAATCCAGGCTGTATCACAGCCGGCCGTGATTGGGAGTCCCATAGGGCGGCGCACAATTGACCCAGTGTCATCCAGGTTTGGCCGGTGTAGGCCGTCATTATAAATTAGGATTTGTTCTTAACTGACTTGCCTAGTTAAATAAAGGTTAAATAAAAATTACAATGACATTTTGTTTTATGGTTAGAAGGGTTTAGGGGGGATGTGGTCCCTGAAGTGCGTGCAGGTTTCCAACTCCAGATGGCAGCAAAGCTCTCAAATGAACTTACGTTATTGTAGTATGGAGGCTATTACTTAATCAAATGAAACTGGCCCTGCACCAGAAGATGAGGAGAAACGTTCTCCTACGGTGAATGGTGTGCACATTTAGCACAGAAAACAGACGCTGTACAAGTTTCACATAGACCGTTATGAACCACCACCATATTATGTACCAGACAACGTGTGGACATTTTTGGAGGAACTTTCACATCATTGAAGGTACAAAGAGAATACCTTTTTCAGATGTTTAAGACTGATCTAATAGAGCTATAAACCACAGTGTTGAGATGCTCTGAAAAGTGAGTTTAATGTGCGTACTGGGGTCAAAGGTGCATTGCTGTGCGATGGCCTGATAGAAGTCCTTTGCATACCTTACGTAACCATGGTGAAGGCATGCAAAGTGAGCCTAGGTATACAGAGAGTACATGTTTCCCAGAATACACATGGTTTCATAGAAAGTCTCCAATGTCTGTTGGGCTTGAATTCTATATTGGCCTCTTAAAATAGCTGAAAATACACTTTTTCTTCATGAAATTTCCTTTTTCTAGTTATATATAATATGGGGGGGCTGTATCCCATAGGGGGGCGCACAATTGGCCCAGCGTTGTCTGCGTTAGGGTTTGTCTGGGGTAAATAAGAATTTGTTCTAAACTGACTTGTCTAGTTAAAATAAAGGTTACATTTAAATGTAAAAAATATATAAAATATGTTATCATGTACAAAATTCTCAATAATCCAATCTGAATGCTCTGTGTGGGCTGCAGTTAGCAGGTCTGTTAGGAGGTATACAATACTATCACTATTCCACTAACATAGAACAATCCTATGTCAGTGGAACATAGAACAATCCTATGTCAGTGGAACATAGAACAATCCTATGTCAGTGGAACATAGAACAATCCTATGTCAGTGGAACATAGAACAATCCTATGTTAGTGGAACATAGAACAATCATATGTCAGTGGAAATTAGAACAATCCTGTGTCAGTGGAACATAGAACAATCCTATGTCAGTGGAACATAGAACAATCCTATGTCAGTGGAACATAGAACAATCCTATGTCAGTGGAAAATAGAACAATCATATGTCAGTGGAACATAGAACAATCCTATGTCAGTGGAACATAGAACAATCCTGTGTCAGTGGAACATAGAACAATCCTATGTCAGTGGAACATAGAACAATCCTATGTTAGTGGAACATAGGACATTCCTATGTTAGTGGAACATAGAACAATCCTGTGTCAGTGGAACATAGAACAATCCTGTGTCAGTGGAACATAGAACAATCCTATGTCAGTGGAACATAGAACAATCCTATGTCAGTGGAACATAGAACAATCCTGTGTCAGTGGAACATAGAACAATCCTATGTCAGTGGAACATAGAACAATCCTATGTCAGTGGAACATAGAACAATCCTATGTTAGTGGAACAAAGAACAATCCTATGTCAGTGGAACATAGAACAATCCTATGTCAGTGGAACATAGAACAATCCTGTGTCAGTGGAACATAGAACAATCCTGTGTCAGTGGAACATAGAACAATCCTATGTCATTGGAACATAGAACAATCCTATGTCAGTGGAACATAGAACAATCCTGTGTCAGTGGAACATAGAACAATCCTATGTCAGTGGAACATAGAACAATCCTGTGTCAGTGGATTATAGAACAATCCTGTGTCAGTGGAACATAGAACAATCCTGTGTCAGTGGAACATAGAACAATCCTATGTCAGTGGAACATAGAACAATCCTATGTCAGTGGAACATAGAACAATCCTGTGTCAGTGGAACATAGAACAATCCTATGTCAATGGAACATAGGATTGTTCTATGTCAGTGGAACATAGAACAATCCTATGTCAGTGGAACATAGAACAATCCCATGTCAGTGGAACATAGAACAATCCCGTGTCAGTGGAACATAGAACAATCCTATGTCAGTGGAACATAGAACAATCCTGTGTCAGTGGAACATAGAACAATCCTATGTCAGTGGAACATAGAACAATCCCATGTCAGTGGAACATAGAACAATCCTGTGTCAGTGGAACATAGAACAATCCTGTGTCAGTGGAACATAGAACAATCCTATGTCAGTGGAACATAGAACAATCCCATGTCAGTGGAACATAGAACAATCCCGTGTCAGTGGAACATAGAACAATCCTATGTCAGTGGAACATAGAACAATCCTATGTCAGTGGAACATAGAACAATCCTGTGTCAGTGGAACATAGAACAATCCTATGTCAGTGGACTGACTATACCTCATGTCGAATACACTGCATCCCACATATTTAATTTATGGGATATTTCATTTATTTATTTTCAGGTCCTCATATGACATTACACATTTCAGTTGGCTGCGTAGGACAGAGGAAGTAGGTGGTTTGGTCAGTCACATGTGATCTGCCAACCGAAAGTGGGACGTTTTGTTCTGTCTGGTTTTTGAATGTTCAGGTTATTTTCAGAGGTGCTATGTAAACTACATGGCAGGGGTGGGGTTGAGTTGTGAACACCACAACTTCCTCTGGGTTTTCTCTACTCTTATTTACCTCTGTTGGTGGTAAACCTACTGTACAGTACACATCTACAAGGCGTGCACACAAACGAACAGATGTACACACAGGGAGGGAGAGAGAGAGAGAGAGAGAGAGATAAAGCCCCTTGAATTGAATTGAATTGAATTGAGAGAGAGAGAGACAGAGAGACAGAGAGAGAGACAGAGAGAGAGAGAGAGAGAGAGAGAGAGAGAGAGACAGAGACAGAGACAGAGTGAGAGAGAGACAGAGACAGAGACAGAGACAGAGACAGAGACAGAGACAGAGAGAGAGAGATTAACGGATACAAAGCTGACAGGAATGCTTCAAAGTGATGAGAAATACTGCTGAATTGAACCTGCATTGCTGTAGTCAATATACAATTTGAATATCATTTGTTTTATGTTGATCTACAATCTTTACATGACACATGATACAGTACAGAACACAGCATGAAGCGGCCATGTATTCCTGAGGACTGTATCTGAAGCATTATGTTCTCTGCTACCTTGTGACCATCACACAGTTATCCTGGTTGATTCTTCCCAGTGGCACTAACTGTTAGCATCACTGATGTAAAAGCAACACTGACTACTGGTTTTGTCTGCTCAGTTGTCATATGCTAAAGATCTGCCTTTTTTTACCTGAAGATGCAGTCTGGGATATTAAGCACTTACAAATTTGGAACATATCGTACAAATTTACAGGACGTTACATGTCATAGGAAATGGATGATGTAGTACACAATTGTTCACAACTTTTGGGGACCCCTTTCAAAACTACTGGCTGAAATATCTATATTTTTTAAAGCTGGAGCATCACTTTAAAAGTGTCTTTGACAGCACTCTTTTTTTAAATCTATTGTGATCCGGCCCCAATGTATCTGTGTATTTAACATACGTTATATGGTTGGTTCTCTGTGACAGAAAAGGACATGTCAGAGGCCACTACTGGGATACTAAAAGATGGGCAGTGGGGTTTTCAGCGATGAATCCAGTCAAATCTTTGAAGTACTGTATTTTCCTCCCTTCTGCTTGCACCCTATTTCATTTGTAATATGCCATTTAGCAGATGCTTACAGTCATGCATGCATACATTTTGCATATGGGTGGTCGCTAACCCACTTTAACCCACTTTCCTGCCGTTGTAAGTGCCAAGCTCCACCATCTGAGCTACAAAGGACCAATAACTTCTGGCAAAAACTCCAGATAAAATGATTAATGGGGAAATAATCCATCCAGGTGTCATGATACCAACTCTACTGACACCTACACCAAAATATTTCAACACTGTATTATGGTACTGTCTCATTCAAAAGGTTATACTCTTCAAAAGGCAAAAGTTTATGTTGGTAGAAAGTCTTTCAAAAAAAGCATGCATTGACGCACACCCAAAAATGCTTGTAAATGTGTTAACTAACAGAGGGTAAACTGTATAAAAAATAAATAGATATAGAGTCACATTTAGAGTGGTGGAAACAGAAGTTGCAGAATCATGGGGACCTGAAATCAAAAGGACTTCTTATGAAAGTACAACTTCCACCTGACAAATGTTTGAAAACTTTAACAAAAGGACCTTGTTTTTTCTTCTTCACCTAAGCCAACTCGCAGAGTAAAGGTAAATATCTGCTTATCTGTTGTTTAAATTTCCCCTGTCATATTTACATCTCCTGGCCTTACTCTCGACAGGCAATGACCTGTGGAGGTTTCTGAACGTGCAGACAAGCAACTACATTGAGCTGGTTTGAACAAACGAGCGTCATACCTTACTTCCTCTATTTTTGCGGTTTGGAACGAACGAAACGCGTGACGCTCACAGCAGCCATATTCTGTATAAAGAGGGGTGTTGATGAAACTGTCAAAATATATACACTTTGACAACTAGCAGAGAACCACAACACTGAGTACTACATACACAGAACCCAACTATTGTTCCCCCAAACATGCCTATCTTAGTCACGTCACCATCAAGGGAACTGTATTCACACAACATGGACATGGACGACAAGAGGAGAAAGCAGACAAAGTGAGTATATGCAGTATTGTTGATACATTTTACATTCAAAGTTGGTTTATCGCTCATTCAACACATGTGCAGATTTAATTGTTCTAAAAAAACATTGAATGATGTTGCTGGTTTTATTTGCACTTAGGAACAAGATAATTTTTGGTTTTATTGTGCATGTGCACGTTTTGTGTGTATTCTTGTGTTTTACAGTGTATTCACCTATTTACTTCATGTTTCAGGGGAAGCGACTTCAAATCCCGATTACAGCGCAGATCTTCCCAATCCCCCAACACTGAACGGTAAATAGGATAGACTCTGTCAGGACACATCCAGGAACCACATCTCCATCCAGGGTTTTGATCTGAAACTAAATGTCCTCCACTTTTACAGACTTAGCCCTGAGGAAATGATCCTGTGGTCCCAGTCTTTGGAGAGACTTCTCGCATCGAAATGTAAGCATTTCATGTACTTCAAAACAACATTTAAACATATAACAGGAGGTTGATGATATAATCGTCATATGTCAATTTTCGTAGGTTTGCAGGTTGTTCAGCCTAGCTAAGTCTGTCTCTGTGTCTGTCCCCCCCCCCCCCCCACCCCCGCACCCTTTAGATGGCATGACAACATTTCAAGCCTTCCTGAAGTCGGAGTTCAGTGACGAGAACATTGAGTTCTGGCTGATCTGTGAAGACTACAAGAAGATCAAGTCGTCCTTCAGGCTGTCCTCCAGGGCCAAGAAAATCTACAAGACATATATAGAAGCCGAGGCTCCAAAAGAGGTATGTTGTACTCAGAAGGCTGTTTTTACACCCGATTCAACGTGGAGCGCCTGGATACAGCCCTCAGCCGTGCTATATTGGCCATATACCACAAACCCCCAAGGTGCCTTATTGCTATTATAAACTGGTAACAAACTTAATTAGAACAGTAAAAATAAATGTTTTGTCATACCCGTGGTATATGATCTGATATATCACGGCTTTCAGCCAATCAGCATTCAGGGCTCGAACCACCCAGCTTATAATACTTTACGAAAAGCATGTAGATCTTTGATCATGTATGTATTTACTATATATTTACTATACTATATTTACTATTTACTATATATGACCACATCTGCTTGTATCCACCAAGTCTCATCAGTTTCCTCTATCTCTCGCCAGATCAACATTGACCACAAGACCAGAGATCTCATCAGGTGGAATGTGAAGACGCCCACCACAGTTTGCTTCGACGAGGCCCAGAGGATTGTGTACAGATTGATGGAGAAAGACTCCTACCCCCGGTTCCTCAGATCCAACATCTACAGGACCTTACTGGACTCTGCATCAGACTACATTAAGGTGTAAATGAATACCAACGGTAGAAACTGGACCGAGGCTTCCAACAATGGACTGCAATGTTAGACAGCCAAGAAGGGTTTGCAAATGGAATTCCTAAGAAGATGTTTTCAAATGTCAATTCTACTGGGTACAGAGATAAGAGGCCAAAGGGAAAGGCTGGACGAAACCTATAGAAGCGACTTTGAGTCCTTGCTGACATTTGTGTCTAGTAGTCTATGTGTTTCCACTTGAAAGAGAAACACAACAGGGGCAGCAGCAGGTGGTTAAGAGCGTTGGGCCAGTAACTGAAAAGTCGCTGGTTTGAATCCATGAGTTGACTAGGTGAAAAATCTTTTGATGTGCCCTTAAGCAACGTGCTTAACCCTAATTGCTCCCGTGAATCGCTCTGGATAAGAGCGTCTGCTAAATTAATAAAAATGTAAATTGAACATATGACACATAGAAAATGATTACAGAGAACATAGAAATAGATTGTATTTCTATGACAGAGATGGGGTGCTGGGGGATTACCTTGCAGAGTATGTGATAGTTAGGGACTTTCTGTGTCTTGGGGGATGTTTTCAATTATGCATATTATGTAGCATGTTAACAGCCAGAGCAGTAACTGTATGAGCAGGTATCTGCAGTTGATCAGTGGAGTTATTTGATGAGACATTAGATACAATTATCTACTAAGTGTGTCTTTTAAAACCAATACAAGTTTACAATAGGATATGTTTTTACTCTGACACCACGCCATGAGGCATGCAAGCTGAAAAAAATTTGAACATGTTGGAGAATTAAAATGTGAAGGAATGACAATGTAAACATGTTGTTATTGCACTGTATATATGTAAAAAAAAAATCTAATTAAAACAAGAGTTCTAACGTAATGAATGTATTTGTTTGCTAAATTAGGATCTTACTGAATATAAATTCCATAAAAACACATACATTCACACACAACAATTACTGCTTCAATCCTTCAAAACACTGATAATTTACTTAGAACATTCTAAGGTTTATTAAAGACCAGTTTTGTTGAAGAAGCTTCACACATTTTACTGAAAAGGTAACTTTTTACTTCAAGCATTTGGGTAAATTATGCATTAGGCATCTGAACAAAATAACAGCCAGATAGTTTAACAGTTTATGCAGAGAAAGATACAACATATTACAAGCCTTTTTATAAGACATTATGAAGGCTACTACATGCTAATAACAACTTATAAAGCATTACACCAGGATGCTTAAGTTTAGGTAAAGTGTTACCATGAGAAGGTTTTGGTGGGAGAGAATCTAACTTTATGTGGCAGTTTGTCGCTTCCTGTACCAGTTCTCTGTTTCAGATCTGTTTGGTTGTTGATTGAGGTAGTGAGGCAAAAAAACACATCATGACAAATCGTCATAGTTTCCTTGTTTAGACAACACTGTGTATTAGTAACCAGTGTCTCCTCATTTAACTGGGTCATGTGACAGTCAGAAGCCTCAGAACGGTCGATTTAGCAGACTTTCTATCTCGTCAGAAGAACAGGATGTGTGGAAGTTTTTTTTGCGCTGTGTTCTGACGGAGTGAGATGTATCACAGACATATCATTGACAAAAAACTGCAAGTTGAAAATCCTGCTTATCAGGCACAAAAACACATAACTTGTTCCTCACAAGTGTAGCAAAGGTTGTGAGCTCTGAAAACAATGTGCCCACTCTGTAATGACTGTAATAATAATATATTGAATGCATTAACAGAAATTACCGTAACTTAACAAAATATTGGGATTAATGGTAAACATACTACTGGTGATATACTGTATGTAATGGGGAATTGCTAGACGCTAACTATCAGAGGGCAAACAATTTACACAATGAAGTTATGAAACAATAAATACACACAAATTGGCAGGAGAGTGCATTCTGCAGAGAGACACACCTTGTGCATCTAAGCCACTGTCACGCCCTGACCTTAGTATTCTATGTTTTCTGTATTATTTTGGTCAGGTCAGGGTGTGACGAGGGTGGATATGATTGTTTTGTATTGTCTAGGATTTTTGTATGTCTAGGTGTGTGTGTGTAGTCTAGCCATATGTAGGTCTATGGTGGCCTGAATTGGTTCCCAATCAGAGGCAGCTCTTTATCGTTGTCTCTGATTGGGGATCCTATTTAGGTTGCCATTTTCCATTTTGGTTTTGTGGGGTATTGTCTATGTGTAGTTGCATGTCAGCACTCAGTTATATTAGCTTCCCGTTCGTTTTGCTGTTTTGTATAGTTTGTTCAGTATTCTTTCTTTGATTAAAGAAGAATGTATTCAAATCACGCTGCGCCTTGGTCTCATCGTTACGACGAACGTGACAGCCACACTTCCCCTTCTTCTTTTAAATTATACCCAAGACGGTTTATCTTCACACATACTGTAGGCCTAAGGTAGTTTTTCCCAACAGTCCTCCAGTATCCCCAACAGCACACAATTTTGTTGTAGCCCTGGACAAGCAAACCTGATTACACTCGTCAACTAACATCAAAACTGTCCGGGGCTACAACAAAACTGTGTGCCGTTGGGGATACTGGAGGACTGTTGGAAACACTGGCCCAAGGAATACTCTCAGGAACGGTTTCAGGTCCATCGCAGTAGCCATTTATGGAAAACCAATGCAATTTAAAACAAATGTAATTTCATTTATTATATCAATTTGATCAAATTGCTTGGCATGCAAAGGCAATACCCTGCCTTATGTTGCTGATGCCTGGTTTGTCAGATCAGTATTTGGCAACCTTATAGTTTCTTAGTATAGATTCATAAACAATCTACAAGCTAATAAATAACTGTTGATAAATTACTATAAATTTATTACTATAAATTTCTTAGTAAAGTAAAAAATTTCTTTTCATGCATGACCCAAAGTGACAAAGCAAGACCCCATGCATATACACTTATACACAATACACTGCAGGAGTAAATGCTCAAATGGAACTCACTTGGATGCTTGTGCATATTAACTGTCTATCTATGCCATCTATAGCCTCCATGTACAGTATCTACAGCGCCTTCAGAAAGTATTCATACCCCTTGACTTATTCCACATTCCACATTGTTGTGTTGCAACCTGAATTCAAAAGGGATTGTTTTCTCACCCATCTACACACATTACTCCATAATGACAACGTGAAAACATGTTTTTAAAAATCTTTGCAAATATATTGAAAATTAAATACAGAAATATCTAACTTACATACTGTATGTGTTCACACCTCTAAGTCAGTGCTTTGTAGAAGTACCTTTGTCAGCGATGACTGCTGTGAGTCTTTCTGGGTAAGTCCGTAAGAGCTTTCCACACCTGGAATGTGCAACATTTTCCCATTGTTATATTCTAACTTCTTCAAGCTCTGTCAAATTGGTTGTTCTCCATTGCTAGACAACCATTTTCAGGACACCCGATTCAACCACTTTTGGCTGTGAGATGCATCAAGGAGAGAGACTAGCACTCACCGCTGGAAAGGCCATAACAACAATAGCCTCAGGGTAACGGTTTCGCTCACAGAATCCCTCATTCCCAGTAGGCATAGGCACATTCGGTGAACCAAACGAAATTAGGCTTATAGGAACCAGAACCTGGATACCCCCCTATGAGGATGAACTCACTCGCAAATCGCACTTTTCTAACTTGAGATCCAGAAAGGGAATGCGGTGAGATGCAGTTTGACAACTCATTTTCTGGTTTCCTATGAAGCGTAGAGACTGAGTATGAGACACCTGCATGTATGTGTGTAACACTGCGAGTGTTATAGCTGTTGGCTCATGAGCATTCTGAATTCATAGACTCTGAGGTGCTTGCTGAGGACATATAAGTCTAGAACGGAGTGTAAAATGTACCAGCCGGTACCGAACCTGACATAAAAATCAGTCGGCTTGCCCGTGTCTGGAGATGGGAGGATGTTCCTTCCCTCAAAACAGGCCCTGAGACCTCAGGAACAGCAACTTGATGACAACGCAGAAGCGGGAGGGACGCGTGACAAATTGTAGCCTGTACCCTGATCTGACTGTTCACATGAACCAGAGCAACACAGCACATGCGCACCATTGGGACTGAATGTATTCAACTGAAATGTGTCTTCTGCATTTAACCCAACCCCTCTAAATCAGAGAGGTGCGGGGGGCTGCCATAATCAACATCCACATCTTCGGAACCCAGGGAACAGTGAGTTAACTGCCTTGCTCAGGTGGAAGAACAATAGATTTTTACCGTGTCAGCTCAGGGATTCATTCCTGCAACCTTTCAGTTACTGGCCCAACACTCAAACCACTAGGCAATGGTTGGAGCAGACAGCAAGCCTCCCGTCAAGTGCCATCTGAAGGCACAGGGACTGGGAGAGTTTGGCTATCTTTCCCTTACCACCACTCTCAAACCGTGTCTAAATGTGGAGAGTTTTTAATTGAACCCACAACGGGAGACACAACACTTTGGATACCAGTGAACACTGTGGAACCTTGGGTTGACACAACTGTTTATGTGCCAAGGTTTGCATGATAGCTCGTTCAACTCAGGGTTTGGGGGCTCCTGTAACAAATTGTACCCCGATTGGCAGTGGCACTTGGGGGTACTTCTGTCACAACAGGCGGTAAGATGCGCGCTGGTAACCGGCTTGCACCCAGCACTGGACCACACACATTAAAAATAGACCCAGGGGAAAAAACGCTATAATGAAGGTTATCACACCCGCCAGTCACAGGTACCAGTGTGTCACGTTCTGACCATAGTTCTTGTGTGTTTTACTTGTTTTAGTGTTGGTCAGGACGTGAGCTGGGTGGGCATTCTATGTTGTGTGTCTAGTTTGTCTGTTTCTACGTTTGGCCTAATATGGTTCTCAATCAGAGGCAGGTGTTTTGTGTTGTCTCTGATTGGGAATCATATTTAGGTGGCTTGTTTTGTGTTGGGGTTTGTGGGTGGTTGTTTCCTGTCTTTGTGTTCGTTTCACCAGAGAGGACTGTTTCGGTTTGCCACGTTTGTTATTTTTGTATTGTTGTAAGTGTTCACAGTTTCGTTTATTAAACATGTTGAGCACTGGCTACGCTGCGTGTTGGTCCGATCCCTGCTACACCTTCTCTTCTCTTGAAGAGGAGGAAGGCTGCCGTTACACAGTGCCACAGCACCTTGCAACCCAGCTGGAAGAAGCTCTGAAACACTCACTCCTTCTGTGGTAACAGACAGAGGCAATTCTTAATTTAATCTAATCTAATTTCCAGGAATTAAACCAATCGCCTATAGAACCCATAACCTGTATCACTAAGCACCTCATAGGGACTAGTGAGCTACAGGCAGGACACAGCAATGAATCCCTGTAATGAGCCACCTATGAGGGAGAAGTTGTGGACAGAGAGCGAATTGCCCAATTTATTACTCTAACCCTGGGGAGATTGATATACCCCTTAAACCCTGTGAAAACCATGGAATGTGGGGCAACTGAGGGGCATTAAACATGAACAAGCTTCCAACACACTTTGAGCCTGCATGAAGCCCGGTCCCCTTATGGGCACAGAGGGCTCTGGCAATGGATAACGTAGGACTCTGTTTGCCGTAACAAAATGTGGGGGCACTGTCCGGTGGAACCGGACCCTTCATTGATAAGTCTGGGAAGAGAGGCAAGCAGTCCTTAACAACAGGACCTGGTCACCATCTCTCTACAAGTAGCCTTCAAATCAAATCAAATCAAATTTATTTATATAGCCCTTCGTACATCAGCTAATATCTCAAAGTTCTGTACAGAAACCCAGCCTAAAACCCCAAATAGCAAGCAATGTAGGTGTAGAAGCACGGTGGCTAGGAAAAACTCCCTAGAAAGGCCAAAACCTAGGAAGAAACCTAGAGAGGAACCAGGCTATGAGGGGTGGCCAGTCCTCTTCTGGCTGTGCCGGGTGGAGAAGTAGCCTTCTGTCACTATCGGAAACACCAAGCCCTTTATGGAATATTACAAGATTGTTTAAAGAACCTACGCCGCGGACTACTAGAGCAACAGTGGCAGCCGTCCCCTAGTCCCACACATGAACTGATTCGAGCGAGGGCAGCCTGAGCATGCACCGAGCCGAGACATACAAAATAACAAACGAGAGTATCTTTGGGGTATGACCGGGAAGCCGAAACTTGGCTTGTTAGCCTTCGTCATTTCAGTCACGTTAGCCATCGTACTTATTGCTATAGCCAGGCCAAGCAATCAAAATAATAACTCATTGTTTTATTAGTAAACATGAGAACCATACAAAACTTCAACACATAATGTCCAGGGGGTGAGCACGCTCTACCAATAAGGGACAGTTTAGTTGGCGCAACGTAAGACAGCCTTGTTTTCCAATTGTTTCTTTTAGTACCGTGAAACGTTCCTGTTCATATTGAGGTGAAGAGCGGAATAATTTAACCTCTATAGAATCGGTGTCCCTATACCGGGAAGGTTGAGCTAACGTGTGTTAATGTGATTAGCATGACGTTTGTAAGTAACAGCAAACTTTCCAGGACATAGACATGTGTTATATTGGCAGAAAGCTTAAAATCTTGTTAATCTAACTGCACTGTCCAATTTACAGTAGCTATTACAGTGAATGAACACCATGCTTTTGTTTGAGGAGAATGCACAACAACAGCAAAACATTTATCATGGCAACTGGTTTGATACATTTACCTCTGAAGGTAAATAATGTACGTGCATTCAGTAATCTTGCTCTGATTTGTCATCCTGAGGGTCCCAGAGATAAACTGAAGCTGAAGTTTTGTTTGATACAATACATTGTTATATTCAAATGTAGGAACTGGGTTCTACAGTTTGAACCCCTGCTGTGTCTGCAAGAATTTCCACTGATTGTTTCGATCAGCAGGTTCTCACTTCCTCTGCGTCGGAGTCAATTGGGTCGTCACATGAAAAATACTTCTTCTTAAAATAACATTGTCTACATACCTATCTACCTATGTGCATAGTAACCTACTTCATGTTCCATGTTTGTGGTAACAGCGGAAACAAAGAAAAGTTAGGCCCTTCAGAACATGAGCACAAATTAAGTATGTCTATGTTTGGGCCTGTATTCACAAAGCGTCTCAGAGTAGTGTTGAAGTAGGATCGGTTTTGCCTTTTAAATCATAATGAATAAAAGAGAAGACCTGATCCTAGATCACGGGGTGGCAGGTAACCTAGTGGTTAGAGCGTTGGGCCAGTAATCGAAAAGGTTGCTGGATTGAATCCATGAACCGGCAAGGTAAAAATCTGTCGTTCTGCCTCTGATCAAGGCAGTTAACCCACTGTTCCTAGGCCGTCATTGTAAATAAGAATTTATTCTTAACTGACTTGCCTAGTTAAATAAAGGTTCAACTTTAAAATAAAATAAATCAGCTCTCCTACTCTGAGACCCTTTGTGAATCCTTTGTCCTGGTGTTAGACTGTTCCTGGGCTGAATACACTTCCTGTTGGTTGGCTACAACACAGATCCTATAAATAGACTACCACCTGTCAGAGAACATTCCAGTCATTCCTCACCACACCTTCATCCACTGAGGTGTATTTTTAACTCCTCAAACAGTCTATTTAAAGAACATTCTTGACCTGATTGAACTGCATCCTCAACCTGATGAATAGAATAGCCTGAGATAACATCTTGGATAAAGGCCACAAACACAAGTAACTCATAGGTTTCATTCTTCCTATTGAACAGCTGATAACATAGCAGTAGTCTACCAGCAGTAGTCTAGTCTACTTGTTACTTAACTTTACAGTTTTAATCTTTCCTAACTTCTAGCAATGTTTCTGCCCTTATCCCCACTTTTTATGTCTCACAACAACAAAAAAACAGGTGCAAATGCTTTGTAAATTAGGACCCCACCTCTACATTTTGTCTCGCTTACAAAGTTAGACAACTCAAAGCACTTGCAATCCTAAAGGGGACATGCAGATACACACTTATTCTCTAAACAATCAATTAATCAAATTTTATATTGCACATTTCTTACAGAGAATGTATTTTAAAGTGCTCAACGATCCTTGGATGTGCTGGAGTTTGGCATGGTGGTCTAAAACCAACACTGGACCATGTATTGCCCTCTGCTATGGAGGTTTGAATTCCCCATCTGCAACGTTAAAGCATGTCCATCCACTTATATTCTATCTTTCTCACATTTATCTTTCTTATGAAGTCACACACAAAAAAAACATTTGGATTGATCTAAGTCACAAATAAAATGGTGCCATAAACACAGCAACTCCTGTCATACCCTCCTGTTACCTCAGTTTTTATTTTAATGAAGCGTTGTGTTGTCGCTTCGAGATCAGTTTGATCAATGATGAACACGTCAGCTGATATCCAATGATTACACCTTCTAAAGACAACAATGTGATTCCATTCAAAAACTAGACATGCCTCGTAATGCATTGTTATGTACAGATGTAGGATCTTAATTTGAGCCAGTTTGTTACAGCAGGAAAATAATCCTGCAGCAACAGGAAATGTGAATTATTTTGTGGATTATAATGAATGGACATTTATGTAGGGGTTGATACATTTTGTACTAGGACAAATCAAGTCTGAAATTTCTAAATGAAAATTACAAACTTTAGAAGCATTTTTAAAACTCAAATACACTACAAGTTTGCATGTCCTGTAGTGCAGGAAAATTCTCTGCAAATTAAGATCCTACATCTGTAATAAGCCAATAATAAAGGGGAGCATGAGGCCTGAATCTCGTTGCTCTCATGTGCCCTCGTCTATTATTCCACAAAAGGCCTGGCAAGTAAATGTGAGGAATTGGAGTGAAGCTCGTCAGATAAAAGCACGCCCAGCTAACCCATAACATTCTGAGACCCATATGTCTCATAGAGCATGGTGAGACCATGGTTGTCCTATGGTTATTTTGCATACAACCTTCCCACAACTTTCTGGGAATGGTGCAGGATAGTTTCTTGGTATTTCATTAATTTAACACATTTACTAAAAGTTCAAACATAGTTTCATTTAATTTCAATGTTAGTAATGTTCTAGGAACGTTCTCGAACTGGTAAAGTTTGACATTGGTAATGTTCTAAAAGAAGAATGTAAAAAAAAAAAAACATTATTCTGTGGGAATTTCAGTACTTCAGCATAACGTTTCCTACAGTCTTCCTCATGGTTCTAATTCAAATCAAATCAAAATCCAACACATTTTTATTTGTCACATACACATGATTAGCAGATGTTAATGCGAGTGTAGCGAAATGCTTGTGCTTCTAGATCCGACAGTGCAGTAATATCTAACAAGTCACCTAACAGTTCCCCAACAACTACCTAATAAACACAAATCTAAAGGGGTGAATGATAATATGTACATATAAGTATATGGATGAGCGATGGCCGAGCGGCATAGGCAAGGTGCAGTAGATGGTATAAAATACAGTATATACATGTGATATGAGTAATGTAAGATATGTAAACATTATTAAAGTGGCATTATTTAGAGTGCATTGTATAAAGTGACTAGAGATCCATTTATTAAAGTGGCCAGTGATCAGGTCTCAATGTAGGCAGCAGCCTCTCTGAGTTAGTGATTGCTGTTTAGCAGTTTGATGGCCTTGAAATAGAAGCTGTTTTTCAGTCTCTCGGTCCCAGCTTTGATGCACCTGTACTGACCTCGCCTTCTGGGTGGTAGCGGGGTGAAAATGCAGTAGCTCGGGCGGTTGATGTCCTTGATGATCTTTTTGGCCTTTCCTGTGACATCGGGTGCTGTGGGTGTCATGGAGGGCAGGAAGTTTGCCCCCGGTGATGCGTTGTGCAGACTGCACCACCCTCTGGAGAGCCATACGGTTGAGGGTGGTGCAGTTGCCGTACCAGGCTGTGGCCAGTACGGCAGGACGGCAGGCTGTGGCCAGCCCGACAGGATGCTCTCGATTGTGCATCTGTAAAAGTTTGTTCATAAAATGTTCTCAAATTGTTCAAAGAACATTAATTAGCAACGTTCTTCTGTGGGAATTTCAGTACTTCAGCATAATTGTGTTCAGATGTGTTGGCCGTGCCCACTAATTGGCCACACCTGATCTTAACGAGTGATTGTTTCCTTTGAAATAGGGTCTGTTAGAATAGACGAAAATGAACAGCTTTGTATGCCTGAAGAAACATGGTATGCTAGCTCCATCCTGGTGGCGCAGTGGACTAAATCCATGGTTAGAGAGCATATGATTATAGGTTTTAATCTCACTGATGCTGTGTAACAATAACAAATAAATGTGTTTGTATGATTAATGCGTAAGGAAATTGATTTCCATGTGTCCAATAGGTGCTTGGAGTTCAAAAATTATTACCAAAAATAAGCTAGCAGTGTTATTAAAAGTCTTATTGAAAAATTATTCTGTGAAAGTTTTAAGGAAGTTATTCGAAAACCTCCAAATAAACCTATAATGTCCATTCTCAGAGCGTTAATTAAACCTCCTAGGAGAACAGTTAAGGAACCAGAGTTGGTTACTACATGATACCATATGTGTTATTTCATATGTGTTATTTCATAGTTTTGATGTCTTCAATTTTATTCTACAATGTAGAAAATAGTAAAAAAATTAAGAAAAACCCTCGAATGAGTAGGTGTGTCCAAACGTTTGACTGGTACTGTACATTTGCACAATTTCAAAGGAACCAAATGTGCTGGCTGGGACTCCATTGACCTATTGTTAGCTTGGGACAATGCTCAGTGACTCGACATCCTGGTTGTTGAGTGTAGATTTCCCCGTGATTATGGAGAAGAGCCAATCAGGATTGAGATGCAAGTGGAGCTTGGGTATTCTTGGCTGTGTCAGAGAGCATAAATAATCCATCGAGCTTCCTTAAGAATTGGGAAACTTAACGAACAGGTTTGAGAGGGTGATATGTACACAGTATTTAGCCATTGAACACAAATAATAAAATAAAAAAATGGATATGTGCTGTGAGACGGCCCCGGAAGACCTTGACAAGACCAAAAGGCTTTTGTAAGTTGTTGATGTAATTTGGTTTTGTAATTATTATTATTAGTTTTAATAAAAGTTGTTATAGGCGTTATGAGCACATATTTGTATTCTATAACATTTGCATAATTTCATCACATATGAAACATCGTAATGTGACTGGGCTATAAATAAGTGTACTATAATACATTTCTAAAAAGACCACTGAACATTCTTTCTGTGTTCTTATCATTTATTCTGCAGGCATATACCCTGGAAATCGAGACTCCACAACTTCCTCAATAGTCCCTCACCTCACTCAAAGAAGAAAATACGCAGGTATGTGAAACTGAAAAAAAATATATATCATTTTGCTGGTATGTATTTTAAATATGTTGTCACTATACCATCATTTTACTAAATATATGATACCAGGCCAAGTATCACGATACCGAGTAGTGGGGGGGCGGGGGGGTTCTGTGGCCTAGCGTCCTGTTCCCCCCGTCCTCCTGACGCTTGTTCCCGTTTTCTAAACGTTATGTGCATTAGCGTCCTGTTCCCCCCGTCCTCCTGACGCTTGTTCCCGTTTTCTAAACGTTATGTGCATTAGCGTCCTGTTCCCCCCGTCCTCCTGACGCTTGTTCCCGTTTTCTAAACGTTATGTGCATGTGCTACAAAACAAACTCGTCACAGACATTCACACTTCTACTCAATACAACACATATTAACTTCACACTGTTCACTGTATAATAAAATACTGCACAGAATGGCTATTTTATTTTACCTTTATTTAACTAGGCAGGTCAGTTAAGAACAAATTCTTATTTTCAATGACGGCCTAGGAGCAGTGGGTTAACTGCCTTGTTCAGGGGCAGAACGACAGATTTTCACCTTGTCAGCTCAGGGATTCGATCCAACGCTCTAACCACTAGGCTACCTGCCGCCCCAAAATTTGCAAAGGCCTACCTATAATTTGGCTGGAGGAATGGGAGGAAGGAATATACATGCATAATGATCCGCATGTCATTGTAGCAGTAAGGAGAAAACGCTATATATGAATCAATCCTACCTTTGAAGCACATCTCATGAGTTGCAGACCCTTTTTATTTCTTCCTGTCCCAATCACATTGGCTTAGACCTACTGTCAAGTTAGCAGGTTGTTAGCTAGAAAGGTAACATGACTGAATAACGTTGTTTGTTATCAAACCAATACTTAACGGGCCAGGATTAGTTTAAAACCGCCGGCGACATGGTTTGTGAAATATCACAGAAATCGCGCAGAAACAAAAAGGGTTGCTCCGTTTATAGGAGTAATATTTTTTTAAACCGTTTGAGCTAGAAACAAGCCGTTTTCTTTGCTCTAAAGCTGCAAGCATGTCTGTCGCGAATCGGGTTTTCCTCTCTGGCACTGCTGTGTGACAGCGAATTTGCCACTATACTCAGATTGGCCTGTGCTCTTGGTTATATCAGGATGAAATTATATACAATGTATCAACTTTGCTAGTTCTGCGCACTGCTCCGGTGTATCAAACATACAAATGTAATAACAGAAGTCCGATCAGGGTCTCCATCCCCGCTTGCCATCAAGGCTCAATTATATTTTAAAAACTGATGGAGGAATAGATATGCATGAAGAGTGGACAGAGAGAAGCAGGTGAGTGAGGGCTGGCAGGGGTTACGGCTTGCTGATCACAGCTGCCACACATGATAAACATTTTATAACAGGCGACAGCGAGTTCTTTAGATCGGTAGGGCCGAAAATGTTTGTAGTATTATATGAAACTGTATGTTATTCTAAAATGTTGGTATCATGACGTTTTGATTATATTACTGGTCTACCAGTATACCTTGCAACACTAATTCAGTTACACTATTCCCATATTTCAACCTCTTTTTGTTATTTTTTTCATTTGCAGACAATCTGTTAATGAAGCGAAACAGTGGGGACAATCCTTAGAGAAACTACTCAATCATAAATGTAATTTTTGTTTTATATATATATAAAGTAAATATATACAACATATTTTTGTAAATATATTAAACACACTACCGGACTGCAGATTACGCCTAAATCAACCCAAACATTTTCTCTCCATTTTGCTTCTAGGTGGCCAAGTGGCATTTCGGGTCTTCCTGAAGTCTGAGTTCTGTGAGGAGAATCTGGAGTTTTGGCTTGCCTGTGAAGAGTTCAAGTCCATCACCAGTCCAGAGAAGCTTGCCTGGAAAGCTACTAGCATTTATGAAGAATTCATCCAAAGTGACTCCCCTATGGAGGTAGAAACACATTATATTATCATTATCACAGTACCATCATGTATATCACTTCATGTTCCTTATAGTGATGATAAATGAGTGACTTTCTTTGCAAGTTATACAGATTAAAAATAATAATATTTAGAAATTCCCCATGAGTAACTCTGTAACTGCTGCAGTGGGAGAATATCATCTGTAAACTTTCCAGGATGACATGAAGGAAAACTATAATAGATTTAAAAGTAACCTAAAACCAAATTAGATGAAGAACGACTGACATGTATGATAATAGTGCATAAATAGGGTTATTTAAGGTTGTGTCGAGTGTGATTATTGCATTTCTTTCTCAAATCAGGTCAACGTCGATTACCACACAAGAGACACCATTGCTCAGAGTCTCCACAAGCCAACGCCATCTTGTTTTGACTGTGCCCAGAGGAAGGTCTGTAGCCTTATGGAGAATGATGCGTATCCCCGGTTCATTCAGTCTGACTACTACAAGGACCTGTGTGCTGGTGGCAGGGGCTTAGGAAAACATAGAAGAACTTGAGACTGACTGACTCAGACTCAAAAAAATGTACTCTGGCAATCCAATTCTCTGCTCTTCTCTTGAAGTGTGCACTTGACTTGAACACTCCCTCACATGGAATGGACTTGAACACTCCCTCACATGGAATGGTTCATCTGATAAACAACCAACGAATGCTACTGACTTCAAGTGTTTGTGTTATTTGTATATATTGATGGTGATGTATATTTGTAAACTTGTAATATTTAATATTTAATAACTCCATTGTAAGTTGTACTTGTAATTCAGCTTGTTGCTATTAAAATTTATTGTACATTTAAAAAAAAACTTAATCATGGATTTAGCAATGTAAAAATTCCTCCAGCCAATGATTACATCAATCCCATGTGTAAGTACTGGAGGAGAGTAGAGAATCGGGGTGCGGCCTTAGTCCTCTTCATCCCCCTGTGGCGCGTTAGAGCATCGACCATGGCTCTCCACCTACACTGAACATTGCAGCAAGGTCTCATCTGATAACACAATCGTAGCCAGATATTGCAGCCGAGATTCAATCAATCAATCAATCAATCCATCAAATGTATTTATAAAACCCTTTTAACATCAGCAGATGTCACCAAGTGCTTATACAGAAACCCAGCCTAAAACACCAAAGAGGAAGCGATGCAGAAGCAACGTGTCTCGGAAAAACTCCCAAGAAAGGCAGCAACCTAGGAAGAAACCTAGAGAGGAACCAGGCTCTGAGGGGTGGCCGGTCCTCTTCTGGCGGTGCCAGGTGGAGATTATAAGAGTACATGGCCATTAAGGCCAGATTGTTTTTCAAGATGTTCAAACCTTCATAGATGACCAGCACGGTCAAATAATAATCAAAGTGGTTATAGAGGGTGAAACAGGTCAGCACCTCAGGAGTAAATATCAGTTGGATTTTCATAGCCAAGCATTCAGAGGTTGAGACAGCAGGTGCAGTCCAGAGAGCGAGAGAGAGGGAGAGGGATAGAGAAGGTCGACACAGCAGATCCGGGACAAGGTAGCACGTCAGGTGAACAGGTCAGGGTTCCGTAGCCGCAGGCAGAACAGTAGAAACTGGATCAACAGCACAACCAGGTGGACTGGAGATGAGGAAAGCGAGGAGTCGACAGGCCAGGTAGTCCTGAGGCTTGGTCCTAGAAAGAGAGCGAGAGAGAGAGAGAAATGGGAAAATTGGGATAGGGCCAATTGGGATAGGGCCAACCAGGCAGGATATAACCCCATCCACTTTGCCAAAGCACAGCCCCCACACCACCAGAGGGAGACAGTCTACAGGAAGCAGGTGAGGGCCCTGGTGGAGTGGTGCCAGGAAAATAACCTCTCCCTCAACGTCAACAAAATGAAGGAGCTGATCGTGGACTTTAGGAGACAGCAGAGGGAGCATGCCCCTATCCACATCAACGGGACTGCAGTGGAGAAGGTGAAAAGCTTCAAGTTCCCTGGAGTACACATCACTGACAATCTGAAATGGTCCACCCACACAGTGTGCTGAAGAAGGCGCAACAGAGCCTCAACCTCAGGAGGCTGAAGAAATTAGGCTTGGCCCCCAAACTTTTACAGATGCCCAATTGAAAGCATCCTATCGGGCCTGGTACGGCAACTGCACTGCCCGCAACCCCAGGGCTCTCCAGAGGGTGGTGCGGTCTGCCCAACACATCACCAGGGGCACACTATCTGCCCTCCAGGACACTTGCAATACCCAATGTCACAAGAAGGCCAAAAAGATCATCAAGGACATCAACCACCTGAACCACTGCCTGTTCACCCCGCTATCATCCAGAAGGTGAGGTCAGTACAGGTGCATCAAAGCTGGGACCGAGAGACTGAAAAACAGCTTCTATCTCAAGGCCGTCAGACTGTTAATTAGCCATCACTAGCCGGCTACCACCCGGTTACTCAACCCTGCACCTTAGAGGCTGCTGCCCTATATACATAGACCATCAGACTGTTAATTAGCCATCACTAGCCAGCTACCACCCAGTTACTCAACCCTGCACCTTAGAGGCTGTTGCCTCATGTACATAGACACGGAATCACTGGCCAACTTAATAATGGAACACTAGTCACTGTAATGTTTAAATACTGTATATACTGTATTCTACTGTATTTTAGTCAATGCCTTTCCAACAATGCTCATTCTAATATTTATATATTCCTTAATTCCATTATTTTACTTTTAGATGTGTGTATTGTTGTAAATTGTTAGATATTACGGCACTGTTGGAGCTAGGAACACAAGCATTTCGCTACACCCGCAATAACATCTGCTAAATATGTGTATGTGACTAATACAATTTGATTTGATTTGAACAGACCACCAACTTACTAGCTAGAGACAAGGCGGAGTCTAGCCCACAAAGATCTTCCCCACTGCACGAGCCCGAGGGGGCGCAAAACCAGACAGGAAGATCACGTCAGTGACTCAACTCACTCAAGTCGAGTATAACGAGAGAAAAAGCCTTGTAAGATGTGATGCACACCTAGGGACAACATGAGATAGCACTAACAAGCCAGTGACTCAGCCCCCGTAATAGGGTCAGAGGCAGAGAATCCCAGGGGGGGGGGGATCACTCTTCACTCCAATGCCTTTCCGTTCACCTTCACATCCCTGGTTCCAGACTACACTCAACCATAGGACCTACTGAAGAGATGAGTATTTAGTAAAGACTTAAAGGTTGAGACCGAGTCTGCGTCTCTCATATAGATCGGCAGACCATTTCATAAAAATTGAGCTCTATAGGAGAAAGCTCTGCCTTCAGCTGTTTGCTTAGGACAATGAGGAGGCCTGCGTCTTGTGACTGTAGCGTACGTGTAGGTGTGTAAGGCAGGACCAAATCGGAAAGATAGGTAGGAGCAAGTCCATGTAATGCTTTGTAGGTTAACAGTAAAAGCTTGAAATCAGCCCTTGCCTTAACAGGAAGCCAGATAGAAAGGCTAACACTGGAGTCGTAGGATCAGATGTTTGGGTTCTAGTCAAGATTCTAGCAGCCATATTTAGCACTAGCTGAAGTTAATTTAGTGCTTTATCCGGGTAGCTGGAGAGTAGAGCATTGCAGTAGTCTAATCTTGAAGTGACAAAAGCATGGCTTATTCAGAGATTTGTCACACCCAAAAGTGACACCAGACCGTGACTGAAACAAAGTGCGAGACCTGCGATAGAGACATTGTCATTGGATGTCAGGGTGTTGGGAAAAGGAGGTGTCTGGTTAAACAAAAGTGGAGATTTGGAATCTGAATTGAAGACGCACACAAGCTTCCCAGTCGGCATATGAAACTGCTTTTGGATTAAAGATCATTTATAGAGGAATATCACAAGAGGACATACCACATTTATTTTATTGTGTTACTATTTTTTTTTTGTGTGCAAATGTTCTTACTTTTGAACTCTGCATTGTTGGGAAAGGGCTCGTAAGTAAGCATTTCACGGTAAAGTCTACATCTATTGTATTCACTGCATGTGACAAATAAAATTATATTTGATTTCAGACTGCAACCGGACTGCAAATTGTTGTATATTTCATACATAGGCTACTACATACAAATGTACTGTACAAAATCTCTTGGTCCTTAAACAATGATTATGAAGCAAATGCCATGGTTTTATACTTGTATGTATTAGCAGTACCGAATACCAATTCATGCTTGCTGACTAACTATTGGACTTGACCATAAGGTTACAGAATGTATACATTTTGCACAGAGGTTGAAAGAAACATTTAAAGCTAGCAGGTATTTGTCACGCCCTGACCGTAGAGAGCTTTTTATGTCTCTATTTTGGTTTGGTCAGGGTGTGATTTGGGTGGGCATTCTATGTTCATTTTCTAGGTTTTGTATTTCTTTGTGTTTGGCCGGGTGTGGTTCTCAATCAGAGGCAGCTGTCTATCATTGTCTCTGATTGAGAATCATACTTAAGCAGCTTTTTCCCACCTGTGTTTTGTGGGTAGTTGTTTTGTGTCTGCACCAGACAGAACTGTTTCGTGTTGGTCCATTTTGTTATTTTGTGTCAGTGTTCAGTTTAAATAAATAATCATGAACACTTACCACTCTGCGCCATGGTCCGATCCTTCTCATTCCAACGACGAACTTTACAGTATTGAGCAAACTGTGATGTGCTTCTCATAATCAGAGCCTAAATGGTCATCATATTGTCAGAGTAGTCATTACAATATCAATTCATTTTAATTGCACACATTTTAAATCAAGCAGCAGATAATAATCGGATCACTGTGCTAAAATAGGCCCCCTTCGGTCCTAAAACTGTCCTCTCTGTGTGTCCTCTTCCTGTTTCTGTCTTTACAACACAGTGTGTAAGGAGAGAGTCAAATCCACTCTCCTTAAAACATACAATTTATAAGAATAATAAACCTGATGCAGCTTGAAGATAATAACACATTGTTAAGGTAATCAGTTTGCCTTCCATATTTTAGCCAACATTGTCCTCTGGTGGAATGAGAAATTTACCCATAAGAAGGGTTTTACCAAGTTATGTGGAATTGTTTTAAAGTCATACCAAGGATCCTTTTGCTATTTGATTTATAATTTTAAGACCCCTTGAAGTATATAAAAAATTAAAAATTGTGGGGGGGCTTACTGCTATTAGCCGATACAATCACATTGAATAACAGATTCACTACATGGAAAAGATAGTCCCCCCCCAAAAAAATGTAAGGACATTTTTCTGAAGTGTCTGTCCTATATCAGAGATATACAGTAAGAAATATCAGGATTTTTTATAATTTTTATTTTACATGCATTTAACCCTGTTACGCGGAGCGGGTGAACCCAAGAGCAGACTCAGACGAGGAGACTGGGATAAAGTAAACAAAGTATTTTTTGAAAAAACGGGGAAGATGGGGTGCAGGGCACGAAAAGCTTGGGCGGGTTGCAGGGAGCTAAGTGCTGAGGCTGAGGCTGGAGCGAGGGGAGTTGGGGCTGGGTAAGCAGGTCCAGAGAGGAATCCAAGGAAGCAGTAGAGTGGGGGGGACCAGGACAGGGTAGCAGGACTGATGAGACGTGGGACTGGAGACAGGGACCAGAGTCAGAGCCGACAGAACTGTAGCGGAGAGGAAAACAGCGTCAGGCAAGGGAAAACAGGCACAACACGAAAACAGGATCTAAGCAGGAACAAACGGCTAAAAACAAAGACAGACTGAGCAGAGGTTATGATCTGGCAGCGTGGAAGTGGCAGGGCTGAGTATTTGTAGAGGTCTTGACAGGTTGCAACTGGTGAGGATCTGCTCTGACTCCAGCACCCCTATCTCCGCCCACACAATCACACACACAAAGAGAGAGAGAGGGAGAGAGTACTGGGGGAGTGGCGGCAGGTTAGGGAGACACAGGATGAGCAGTAGAGGGCGTGGTAGGCGCAGATGTAACAAACCCCTTATTTTTGGCACTAAACAGTCTCCATAGACCAGGGGTGTCAAAGTCAAATGGACGGAGGGCCAAATAAAAAATTTAGCTACAAGCCGAGGGCCGGACTGTTCGAATGTTCATTGAAAAATTTTTAAATGACGCATATAGTCTAGTGAACCTAATTGAACCTACTGAAAACCTAACAAATATATTCCAATATGATCAGATAAATAAAGCAATATTTTCTTATGGCTCTGTCAGTAATCTTTAATTTTCAACAGACACAAAAGACAAATTTCCTTTATATAAAAATCCCCATAACATGAACATTAAATGAAAGAAACCGGTATTCAAGGCACCATCAGTAGCCTATATTTTCTATTTTAGCAAAAGTGGGCTAAATTTACTTCAAAGAAAAAAACAATAATAGCAATTTTCTATCATCCACTCAACTGAAATATTTTTTAAATATAATTGGATTGAAATACAATAAAATAAAGTGCAAAAATCTATTAATCAAAAACAACACTTTGTTTAAGGAGAAGTAACATGCAGTGAAAACAAATATTAAACTTTAACTTTTAAACTTGAACTGAGTAAAAACTCTAAATATGTGATTGCACAGTAATGTTCACTTGTTTGAGGTTGAGGGTGATACTTGGTGGTGTCCCATCTTTTCCACAAGTTCATCAATGTTCGGGGTAAGGCTCTGAGCTGAGGAAATCCTCAGAATTGAGTGGAGGTGTTCAGCAGTAAGTCGACTTCTGTGTGATGTTTTGTTCAGGTTCATCAAAGAAAACAGTTGTTCACACAGGTATGTGCTGCCAAACATAGACAACGTTTGAGCAGCCTGGATGCGCAGCTGGGGCATTGTGTCGGGGAGGAAACGGGCGAACTCCGCAGCACCCACTGCCGCATATTTTGCCCTCAGTGCATCATTGCATTGGAGGTCAATCAACTCCATTTGGAGGTTTGGTGGTGAGCTTTCCACGTCAACAGCAAATGGGTTACCGAGCAGTTCCAACCTGCTTTTTTGTGCTTCAAAGTCAGCAAATCGGCGTCGAAAGTCAGCGGCAAGCATACCTATTTTATCAGCCAACTGTGCGCTCGGGAACGCACTGGTAGAGAGCTTCTCTTTCATGGTCTGGCAGCTGGGAAAGTGGCTCAAATTTTCTTTCCGCATCTGCGTCTCCCACAGAGTCAGTTTGGTTTTAAATGCCTTCACTGTACTGTACATATCAGAGATGACATGATCCCGACCCTGCAGCTGCAAGTTCATTGCATTCAGATGACTCGTAATGTCACACAGAAAAGCCATTTCACACAGAAACATTTCGTCTCGGAGTTGTGTTGTGTCTTTCCCTTTGCTGTCCAAGAACAGACAAATCTCCTCACGAAGCTCGAAACATCTTTGAAGCACCTTTCCCTGGCTTAGCCATCGCACCTCTGTGTGATAAGGCAAATCACCATGCTCCGTTTCTAACTCCGTCAGAAATGCCTTGAACTGGCGGTGATTCAAACCTTTGGCTCTGATAAAGTTAACTGTGCGCGTGATGATGCTCATTACATGCTCCATTTTCAAGGCTTTACCGCACAACGCTTCCTGGTGTATGATACAATGATAAGCTGTCAGCTCACCTGTCGCGTTTTCCTCTTGCATCTTTTCCCGTATCTTCGCCACCAGTCCGCTCCTGTGTCCACACATCGCAGGTGCTCCGTCGGTTGTCAAACCCACGAGTTTTTCCCAAGGCAGCTCCATCTCATTTACACATCTTGACACCTCTTCATACAAATCATGCCCCGTAGTTGTGCCATGCATAGGACGTAAAGCCAAAAACTCCTCTGTCACGCTTAGGCTGGAGTCCACTCCGCGGATGAAAATTGACAACTGGGCAATGTCAGAAATGTCGGTGCTCTCATCCACAGCCAAGGAATATGCAATGAAATCTTTTCCCTTTTTCACAAGCTGCTCTTTTAGATTGATGGACAACTGGTCTACTCTCTCGGCAATGGTGTTTCTGCTCAGACTCACATTTAAAAAGAGTTGCCTTTTTTCTGGGCAAACTTCGTCACAAACTTTAATCATGCAGTTTTTGATGAAATCCCCCTCCGTAAATGGCCGGGCTGATTTAGCGATCTCTTCTGCCAAAATAAAACTGGCCTTGACAGCAGCCTGGCCTTGTGATTTGGCTTTTTTGAACAGAGCCTGTCGAGATTTGAGGCCTCGTTTTAATTCCTCTGCCTTTTGTAGCCTTTGTTCCATGTCCATATTCTTGTTTTTGTCCGCGTGTTTCGTTTCATAATGTCGTCTCAGATTATACTCTTTCAGTACCGCCACACTTTCTCCACACAGAAGACACACAGGTTTTCCAGCTACCTCCGTGAACATATACTCCGACTCCCACCTTGTTTGAAACCCCCGGTTCTCAGTGTCCACCTTCCGTTTTGCCATTTTTGATGGGTATCTGAAAGTTAATTTTACTGTGATGCTGACGACTGCTGTGCCAATAAATATTGAAATGAAGCAGCCTACTGCTCGGTGCGTCACCGTTGCATTGTGGGAAATGTAGTATTGGTGCGTGTAAAAGATCTGCGGGCTGCCGGCTTGCTGCGGTCTGCGGGCCGGTTCTAATAATAAATCAAGATCATCCCAGGGGCCGTAAAAAACCTTCTCGCGGGCCGGATGTGGCCCGCGGGCCTTGACTCTGACATATGTGCCATAGACAGTATACTGTACTTCCATTCATTTCTTCAACTGGTACAGGGGGACCTCCAGACGAGTCTTGTGAGGCCTGTGGGGTTTACAAGGACAGAATCTGAGTTTAGTTAAGGCCCAGTTTTCCTTTTCGTTTCTGCATCTGGATATGATTGATCCTGATTCTGTGATTCTGTAATTCCCCTATTACGCAATCCAGGATCCGATCAAACGGGTTGAATTTAAGCCAGTTTTTCCAGAAAAGGACTATTTAGGATCATTCTGATCATGGGTCACATTCAGTAGCCAAACGTTGTCCAAAGTTGCAGATAGAAATACCATGAAAAATAGCCAACGTAATTCCTTGTTCTACATGTGAGAGGTATGTTAATTCTAAAAGTTGCATCCTGCTGAACACACGAGTCTTGGTGGTTCCAAACTTCTTCCATTTAAGAATGATGGAGGCCACTGTGTTCTTGTCGATCGTTAATGCTGCAGACATTTTTGAGTACCCTTCCCCAGATCTGTGCCTCGACACAATCCTGTCTCAGAGCTCTACGGACAATTCCTTCGACCTCATGGCTTAGTTTTTGCTGCGACATGCACTGTCAACTGTGGGATCTTATATATGTAACAGTTTAGATTCCGTCCCTCTCCTCGCCCCTACCTGGGCTCGCACACATAGACAACAGCCACCCTCGAAGCATCGTTAACCATTGCTCCACAAAAGCCGCAGCCCTTGCAGAGCAAGGGGAACAACTACTTCAATGTCTCAGCGCGAGTGATGTCACCGATTGAAACGCTATTAGCGCGCATCCTGCTAACTAGCTAGCCACTTCACATCGGTTACACTCATCCCCCTTTTGACCTCCTCCTTTTCCGCAGCAACCAGTGATCCGGGGTCAACAGCATCAATGTTACCGTTTCACGTTCGTCCCTCTCCTCGCCCCTACCTGGGCTCCTCTGCACACATCAACAACTGCCTCCCACGAAGCATCATTACCCATCGCTCCACAAAAGCCGCAGCACTTGCAGAGCAAGGGGAAAAACTACATCAAGGTCTCAGAGCGAGTGACATCACCGATTGAAACGCTATTAGCGCGCACCCCACTAACTAGCTAGCCATTTCACATTGGCTACACATGGACAGGTGTGAGCCTTTCCAAATCATGAACAATACATTTAATTTACCACAAGTGGACTCCAATCAAGTTGTAGAAACATCTCAAGGATGATCAATGGAAATGGAAGCTCAATTTTGAGTTACATAGCAAAGGGTCTGTTTTTATTTTTAATACATTTGCTAAAAGTTTTCGCTTTGTCATTAAGGGGTATTGTGTGTAGATTCATGAAGATTTTTTTTTTCAATAAATGTATGAATAATGCTGTAACGTAACAAAAATGATTCCATTCCAGCCATTACAATGAGCCTGTCCTCCTATAGCTCCTCCCACCAGCCTCCACTGATTTCTAGACATCTTTGAAATGTGAGTCAGATAAATAGTTTTTAGTCTTAAAGGGGCAGTGTTGTATTTTGAGACAGGCTTGAATAAGCGAAGTAGCCAATAGACAGAGGGTAGCATAATTTGTCTGATTCTCTGCAATAATGGTATGGGAATAATAATGCTTTTTATTTTGCAAAATGTTTTCTTGCATCAAACACAACAACATGTTCAGTCACCTCATTGTCTGAAGGACAAGTGGATAAACAGGTTAATGTCAAGCCCTGCATTATAATTAAATAGCCACAGTAGGCTACATGGCCACTGTTAAGGGTACATGGAAGTTGTACAGAATTTTCACAATATTTGAGTTTGTGCTCTGCAATATTGTCAACATACTGACATTTTCAACCTCTCCCTGTCTTTTCCTGTAGTGCTCGGTCCTCCTTTTCCTGTAGTCCACAATCATCTCCTTTGTCTTGATCAACTTGAGGGAGAGGTTGTTGTCCTTGCATCACACGGTCAGGTCTCTGACCTCCCTATAAGCTGTCTCCTCGTTGTCGGTGATCAGGCCTACCACTGTTGTGTCATCGGCAAACTTAATGATGGTGTTGGAGTCGTGCCTGGCCACGCAGTATTGGGTGAGCAGGGAGTACAGGAGGGGACTGAGCACGCACCCCTAGGGAGCTCCTGTGTTGAGGATCAGCGTGGCAGATGTGTTGCTACCTACCCTCGCCACCTGGGGGCGGCCCATCAGGAAGTCCAGGATCCATTTGCAGAGGGAGGTGTTTAGTCCCAGGATCCTTAGCTTAGTGATGAGCTTTGAGGGTACTATGGTGTTGAACGCTGAGCTGTAGTCAATGAATAGCATTCTCACATAAGTGTTCCTTTTGTCCAGGTGGGAAAGGGCAGTGTGGAGTGCAATAGAGATTGCATCATCTGTGGATCTGTTTGGGCGGTATGCAAATTGGAGTGGGTCTAGGGTTTCTGGGATAATGGTGTTGATGTGAGCCATTACCAGCCTTTCAAAGCACTTCATGGCTATTGATGTGAGTGCTACGGGTCTGTAGTCATTTAGGCAGGTTGACTTTGTGTTCGTGGGCACAGGGACTATGGTGGTCTGCTTGAAACATGTTGGTATCACAGACTCAATCAGGGACATGTTGAAAATGTCAGTGAAGACACCTGCCAGTTGGTCAGCACACGTTCTGGTAATCCGTCTGGCCCCGCAGCCTTGTGTATGCTGACCTGTTTAAAGGTCTTACTCATGTCGGCTATGGAGAGCGTGATCACATAGTCGTCCGGAACAGCTGATGCTCTCGTGCATGCCTCAGTGTTGCTTGCCTCGGAGCAAGCAAAATAATGTTCATGTTATAATTTTTTAAATAAATAAATAATTACATTTGCTTATGAGTCTATTAAAATCGACATTGATTAAAATCTAATTTCTTTGAATAAGTTCTTAACTTTGCAATGTCTTTAATTCCGGACTTTTATTCTGAAGGTTTCTCATGACATCAAAAAAGTGACGTCATCGTTAGTGCGGCTAGTAGTCCGAGACTAGTCTTGAATAAATAGTATTCTGCCAGCAGCACAAACAACGACGTCAATTAGTATGTTAATGTTAAAACCTTCAAAAATAAAAGACTGCATTTTCAAAACATTGCATAACTCATTCAAATAATATTTCATTTTAATCAATTGCCACTTTTATTGTGGCGACAACAAAATACAAAACAGTAATTTATGAAAACAAATCTATGGTTCTAAAAACATTTTTTTTTTTAGATCAATAATTAAAAAAATACAATGTTGACACTGATGTGTTAAGAATATTGGCCTGTAGAGAACGTTTCTACCTGTCTCAGCTAAAGTGTGGTGGGAAATACTCTACTAACCTTATATGTGTAGTTTTGGAGGGGGACTGTGTCGTACATACCCAGCAGCACTTTGTTCTTCACCCCCTCCATAGCCCCTAATGCTATAGAATAGATTGTAAGTAGGATACATATTGGCTTGTAGAGCAAAAACCTTTCTACCCGTCGCAGCTAAAGTGGGTTGGGAAATACTCAGTAGGGTCTCTACTAACCAAATATAGTTAGTTTCTCTATAAGCCAATATGTAATGAATATGCAGTGTCTTGCATTGCAGTGAATAGTGTGTGTGGAGTAATGAGTCATCAGTACTCTGTACTCAACCCGTTGCTCAGCAAGAGACCCATTTATTTTATTTAACCCTTATTTTACCAGGTAAGTTGACTGAGAACACGTTCTCATTTACAGCAACGACCTGGGGAATAGTTACAGGGGAGAGGAGGGGGATGAAAGAGCCAATTGTAAACTGGGGATTATTAGGTGACCGTGATGGTTTGAGGGCCAGATTGGGAATTTAGCCAGGACACCGGGGTTAACACCCCTACTCTTACGATAAGTGCCATGGGATCTTCAGGTACCATAGAGAGTCAGGACACCCAATTAATGTCCCATCCAAAAGACGGCACCCTATACAGGGCAATGTTCCCAATCACTGCCCTGGGGCATTGTGATATTTTTTTTTAGACTAGAGCAAAGGGTGCCTCCTACTGGCCCTCCAACACCACTTCCAGCAGCGTCTGGTCTTCCATCCAGGGACCAACCAGGACCAACACTGCTTAGCTTCAGAACAAGCCAGCTGTGGGATGCAGAGTGGTATGCTGCTGGCATTTAAGTGTATCTATTGAGTAATTCCAATAACATATATTTGTATTTTATTAAAAGTATTTCTATAAATATATGTCAAATTATCCATGTATTACAATGCTGTGAAAAACAGATGTGCTGCACCTGAGTGCAATTTTTTGTTGTTGCGATTTCCCCAAACTTTAGCATGTCTTTGCAGAGGGACTCTTATTTTGAAGGAGAAAATAAAACGTGTGTTCGTAAGTGCACACTGGCGTGCCAGTATGTCCGTTCATAAATTCAGAGCACACACTGGACGCTCTGGCCGAGGAGTAGGGTTTATCCGAGCGTTCTGACCTCAGAACGGTAGTCAAGCACCCAAGTTAACTGGTTAAAGTTAGCTTGCTAGCTACTTCCAGACATAAATGAGAGAACAACTCACTCTGACCATTGTTCTTGCAATAGCAGAGCTGTTTAGGCTGTGTTCTTGTTATATAGAGTGTTGGTGACTGTAATTGTGCTGCTGGCAACAATTTAATATTTTTTAATATTTTGCCGACGTTTACTGACACCGGTCATATTCAACGGGTGTTGCGCGTTCATAAATTCAGCAGTTATTCGGCACCCTGTCACACTCAGACGAGAGCGCTCTCAATTCGGATTAGATATCCAGAGTGAATTTACGAACGCACCCAAAAAGGATCCGCGATCTTGCGGCCAGCATAACATCCCGATGCTAGGAGAACGGTAATAGTCATCGTGTATGATTCCCCAGTGACGCCCATAAGACCTGAAAATCAACCATTAGCTACGTTATTAACTAGTCACAGAGTGTGGTAAGTGCAATAACTAATCTATGTGATGTTTTTGTCTTCAAAATAGAAACCGGAAAAATTCTAAAATTGCGTATCGCTAGGCCAACTACTGTGCAAACAGTGTGGCTAACTACAGCTAGCTAGCCATCATCGCAGCCACGAAAGTAACGAAAGTAAATTGATGCCAGTCACTAAACAAAGTCACTAGCTATGTTACTGGAGTGCTGACACACTTAGTCGTTTTACAGAAATACCGGTAAACGTTATTGAGCACTTTGTTTTCCTCCAGACTGTCTCTGGTCCATACAGCCATTGGTCCACGCACATGCTCGTTAAGACCCGTGGAGCCGGTGTTTCGGCTCGGAAAGTGTACCTCAATCCAGGGATGAGAAATGTGTTGTACTCCGATTTGTCCCGTTATCCCAACTGTTAAAACGAGAAGATTGAAATGAATTTATTTAAACGTATTGGTTTAACAGTTGCGATAATGGTACAACTGGGAGTAAAACTCATTTCACGCCCCTGGTACGTTTTCCGAAGCCATAATAACTTGCGCGGTGTTTGCAGTGACTTAATAATATTAACATGAAAGTGTCGGATCTGCTGGCTAGCTGCTAGCCAGAACTGCTCTGACTGTGACTCGAGTTGGTCTGCAGTGCTTTTATGTTTTCTGTAATGATAATTTAAATCGTTGTCATGCCCATGGATGCTTGTAGTTATCTATTAGGAATGTGGCCAGCCAGCTAGTTTGTGTGATAATTGTTAGCTGGCTAGCTACAGTACAGTAGCTAGCTAACATAAACTGACATAACCAAATTAAGCAGCTGCTGTGCATAGCATTTGGTTGTTGTCTACAGTAGCTAGTTTCACAGTCATCTATGTTAGCCAGCGGTATGACTGTTATTAGCTGGCTAGCCATACAAGGTCTACGCTAAGTCAGCTAATAGGCTTTTGCATAGTAACAAAAAACAATGGCGTGCATAAATAGAAACATAGGAACCAAGACAGTTGTCTGTCTTGTTTGCTGAACACCGAGGTAAAGGTGGTTTTATATTCACAAATTCAACAGACATTGGCCAAAAGCCATTTTTTTTTTTTTTTTAAATCAATAACTAATTTACCATTTGTCACCGAATCATCAACCTAGATATGATTTATTCTATAAATGTCTAGCATACTTTTACAACCTTTTGTTTTGAGTAAAAAAATCCAGTTTTTGACTTGTGGTCAAAGTTCTAACGAGTCTGTTATACCCTATTAGAAGGGGCCTGGCATAACATTCTGCATCTTCAGTCATATTAGATTACAGGAAAAAAGTACAGGATGAAGGGGTCAGGCCTGACTAACAAAGAAGACAGGTGGATGGATCAAGAGGACCAAGACAACCAAGAGGATCAACATGGGCATTCCACAGTGGAGATAAGGAAAACTAAGAGTGAACCATAACAAACATTACTGTTCAAAAGTTTGGGGTCACTTAGAAATGTCCTTGTTTTCAACAGTGAAGAGGTGATTCCGGGATGCTGGCCTTCTACGCAGAGTTGAAAAAAAAAAAAGAAGCAATTTCTCAGACTGGCCAATAAAAATAAAATATAAAGATGGGCAAAGAACAGACACTGGACAGAGATATGGCTTTTTCTTTGCAACTCTGCCTAGAAGGCCAGCATCCCGGAGTCGTCTCTTCACTGTTGACATTGAGACTGGTGTTTTGTGGGCACTATTTATTGAAGCTGCCAGTTGAGGACTTGTGAGGCATCTGTTTCTCAAACTAGACACTCTAATGTACTTGTCCTCTTGCTCAGTTGTGCACCGGGGCCTCCCATTCCTCTTTCTATTCTGGTTAGAGACAGTTTGCTCTGTTCTGTGAAGGGAGTAGTACACAGTGTTGTACGAGATCTTCAGTTTCTTGGCAATTTCTCGCATAGAATAGCCTTCAGAAGAAAGGTCTTTGTTTCTGGACATTTTGCACCTGTAATCGAACCCACAAATGCTGATGCTCCAGATACTCAACTAGTCTAAAGAAGGCCAGTTTTATTGCTTCTTTAATCAGGACAACAGTTTTCAGCTGTGCTAACATAATTGAAAAAGGGTTTTCTGATGATCAATTAGCCTTTTAAAATTACAAACTTGGATTAGCTAACACAACGTGCCATTGGAACACAGGAGTGATGGTTGTTGATAATGGGCCTATGTAGATATTCCATTAAAAATCAGTCGTTTCCAGCTACAATAGTCAGTGATGAATGATCATTGATGTTATTTTAATGGACAATGACGTGTTTTTCTTTAAAAAACATGGACGTTTCTAAGTGAACCCAATCTTTTGAACTGTAGTGTGTGTATGTATATACCAGAGGGTGGATAACAATATAAAAGGCTAGTATTTAGAAGTGGACGGTACATGTTTTGTTTTTAGGCTAAATGTATACATTATGATTTGCCTCAGAACTGTATGTGAACCCCTCTGCAATCTACTGGCACTAACCATTAAAACCTAGTACTTCAACAGGCTATTTGGTCTCTTTCTCTATCAAACTGCTAGCACAAAGCCTACGTGAATATGTGGTTTTTCACCAAAAAATATCAACTGGCTCTAATCAGCTCTACATAATTCAGCAGGGAGGTATGCAACTACCACACATTATACCCATTATACCAGTGGAGAAACTACGTCACCTACATAGGTATTACCATATCCCTTTCAACTCACATTCCTTGCAGAAAGAACTGTTTGCAAACCTTTTAAAACATCCAGAAAGACAGTGGTCTTAGAAGGGCATTTATACTTTAAAATACATATTGGATGTGGATGAAAGAATTCTGCCAGTGTTTTAAAGTCCTAGTTTCATATTTTTTCCTTTACCTCCAACTCTATATATCCAAGTGAGCCTATGAGGACCTTGGGGATCAGATGTACCATTATACCCTTTGATCAAACGTATAACAGACAGACACTGCTCAAAAGGAGTTGTTTGTGATATCTACACTCAGTTGCCACTTTATTAGGTTCACCACCCGATTCACGAAAATAAATTGCTCCTACATACACCAAGTCCCATGGTCTTTGCTCGTTAGACACTAAAGCATGCAGAGAAGTATTCTGTTACTGTTTGGTTGAACTTTAGACAGTCTGTGATGGTCTTTTGTAACTCAGAAAAGTTTCAAAACTTGTACTGACTGTAATAAACTCCAACTGGACTTAAAAACTTGAGCAGTCTTATCTCCTTTCCCAGTTTCATCAACAGTTTTGAATTCGCTCTGTACCAGATGCATAGGGGGTTGAACCTAATAAAGTGACCAAAGACCACTGAATCTCTAGACTTTCCAGAATGTGTTCTGGGATTACCCAGGGTATTAAACATTTGGCTGTAAGTGTTGAACAGTTGAATCTATTACCTCAGGAGATGGTACCATTCAGCTTGTCTGGGGATGACAAAGAAGGACTTTAATAGGAAATTATTGGAAGGGGCCTCTTTGCTGTTAAATTGGAGACGTGTAAATAAATGACTGTTGTGCCTTTTAACTACTTTAAAATGTGGAACTGTTGCACTAAAAATGCAACATTGATTTGGCATACAATTGAAGATTGTAAACTTACAACTTTATGTAAACATTGTGTAACTTCATATGGAACAAATTGCACTTGAAATGAACATTTCTTGCAAATAAATGCATATTTTCACTTTCTTCTGTGACAATCACTGATTTAATCATCTGTAAATGCAATATTTGAGATTTTATGTATTTCTATCAAATCAAAACTGGAATTTGTCCACAAAACATAAGGTTGTAAAAGTATGCTAGACATTTTATAGAATAAATCATATCTAGGTTGATGATTCTGTGACAAATGGTGAATTAGTTATAGATTTTTAAATGGCTTTTGGCGAATGTCTGTTGAATGTCTGATTTAAATGTCTGTTGAATGTCTGATTTAAATGTCTGTTGAATGTCTGATTTAAATGTCTGTTGAATGTGTGAATATAAAATCAACTTCACCTTGGTTTGCTGCTCACCCCAGCAAACCAGTGCAATTGTCCATTCAAAAAAAGTTTGTTACTTTCAGCTGAAACATCTGTGTCTCTACCTGTCCATCCATCTGACAGTTTAGAGGAGCTATCACATGGAGCCATCGGGACAGGATGCCAACGACCACGGCCAAAACTCAGTTGGCGACAGTGAGCACCCATGGGAGGTAACAGACATGACCAGGCTCCGCCGCTTCATCTGCTACGGCTCGGAAATGGCCATCTATGACACCAAAGAGCACCGGCTGGGCATGGAGAGTGCCCTGGCTCTGCTCTCCCTGCTACAGGAGGGCAGGGGTTGCGAGGTGGTGGAGGAGGTCAAGAGGCTGGCTCTGGAGGGCAGGCCAGTCAGGGCCAACCCTTCCCGGTTCGCCTTAGCTGTATGCTCCCAACATTTGGACCTGAATACCAGACAGGGGGCGTTCCGAGCCCTGAGTGAGGTGTGCCGGGCCCCAGAGCACCTCTTCACCTTCATCCAATACAAGAAGGAGGCGAAAGAGAGGATGCGGTGCGGGATATGGGGACGGGCCCTGAGGAAAGCGGTTTCGGATTGGTACAATAAACAGGACGCCATGGGTCTGGCTCTGGCGGTGACCAAGTATAAAACGAGAGAGGGCTGGTCGCATCAGGATCTGCTCAGACTCTCCCACGCCAAGCCTGCTAACGAAGGTAAGCTGCAAGAGATTTACAATGTACACACTGTCAAACGCTATTATGAATATACAAGGGTCATGGTGCAAGATTTAGACTACGGAGAATGTTTTTTTGTAAAAGGGTTATCCTCATGGATGAAATCAGTAATAAAATAGTATCTCAGTAAAGCCTTTAAAGTAACAAGTGATTGGTGGTATCAGGAAATGTGGTTCAATGCTCTTTTTCTTTTGTCTGATTTATGCTCTGACAACTCTGCTGTGCTTGCAGCGATCGTGTTGATCAGTAAATACGTTATGAAAGGATGGAAGGAGGTCCAGGGGGCATACGCCGACAAGGAGAACTCGGAGGAGGTGATCAAAGTCCTCTCATACCTGGAAGCGGTTGAGAAGGTCAAACACAGTGCAGACGAGATGGAGGTCAGCCATCTAATAGAGGAGCATAGTCTGGAGCGGGAACAACTTCTGACAGACCACCTGAAGTCCAAAGTGGTGAGCAGTGTGCACCCACCAACTTGAGTTTTTAACCAACTCTTTTTTCCCCGCTCAAATTAAAGTTGGTCCAATATTGAGATGTCCTCGTCACTGCTAGCTTTTTTTGTTAAAGAGTGTAGTCCCACTCCTCACATTTTTGGTTTATTAACTGTGATAGATAGGAAAGATAGAGGAGAGAGTGTGCTGAAATATAGCAGTGTGACAGATTCAAATCCATTGCGCGGGAGTATATGTAGGCTGGGGCCTGCGGCTTAGACCACTAGCCTACTCTAAGCCCAGTAGCCTACTCTAAGCCCAGTAGCCTACTCTAAGCCACACTCCTAGCTGTTTTTTACATCCAGCTCTATGTCTCAATGCCATATTAATGGGAAATATTAGCACCATATAATTATCATAGTGGAATTATCACTTTTTCATGTGTAGGGTCTCAAGACATCCTTATTACTTTTGTGGGATGGGGGTTGTTTTTTGTTCATGTATGATGCCTTTTCTTCACTGCAGGTATGGAAAGCATTGTTAAAGGAGATGCCCATGGAGTCAATGCTAAGGACTCTGGGTAAGATGACCGCAGACCAAGTCCTGGAACCAGGAAGCTCAGACGTGGCAGAGGTGTGCGAAAGGATCCAGAGTGAGGCGGCTTTAAAGAAGGTGAGGCGTACCTATGTCTCTCACCTTCTGACAACTGGGATTCATTCACATACTGCTTTCCCAGGGATTTATCTAACTGTTTTATTGTTGTCTTAGGCAAAACTCCACCCTTTCAGCGTCTTGACAGCCTCGGAAAACTACAAAAGGGGCCAAGGCAACCGGGGGAAAGTGAAATGGGAACCAGACGTTGACATCATAAAAGCACTGGACTCTGCTTTCTACAAATGTTTCACAGTAAGTTGAGCGTCACATATACCGATACTCACAGATAGGGCTGTGGCGGTCATGAAATTTTGTCAGCCAGTGATTGTCAAGCAATTGTTAATTAACATAAACATATTTAGCATAACCTGCAAGCCACTGATGCAGAACTTTGGAACATCATTTTAAAAGTCTAATACATTAATTTCATATAGCTTGCACCATCACAATAAATCCATTATTTATTTTAGACCGGTCTTAAGAAACTTGATATGAAGAAAATGTAGTCTATTTCAGAAGAACAGAATAGCATACTCTGAGTTGTCCTGATCTAGCTATGCCATATGGTTGTGGGCTACACTAGTTCATTTAGCAGACAAGATTTGCTTAGTATTAGTGGCATTGGTTTATGGTATGAAGAATACATTTGAACATAGTTTAATAAAATAGAAATAGAAATCGTTTGGAGAAAATATTGAGGGAGTGCGCACGTGGCTGTTCTGTGTTGAGCTGTTAACAAAGAAACAGGTCCTCCTATATGCTTAATTTAGAGCTATTTATTCAACTTCAGTTGTGATCCAAACGTTGGTCTATAGGTTTTGATTTGTAATATATTCTAAGGCTGCATGATGCGGCTAATGATTAGAAAAAGTTGCATGAAAGGCTTGAGCTCTGCTTTGTTTTTTGCTTACGCTGAACACACTTCATCAGTCTCTCATTCACAATTTGACAAGCACTTGATAGTGCCTGGAATTTCCCAGCGGCATCCCCCTTGTGTGGGCATATAATAATAATTCCCAGCTGCTTGCCCCAAAGCATCCAGGAGAAGAGCATTCGGAAAGTATTCTGACCCCTTGACTTTTTCCACATTTTGTTACGTTACAGCCTTATTCAAATATTTATTACAAAACAATTCCTCAATCTACACACAATACCCCATAATGACAAAGTGAGAACAGGTTTTTAGAAATTTTTGCAAATGTATTACAAATAAAAAACAGATACCTTATTTGCATAAGCATTCAAACCCTTTGCTATGAGACTCGAAATTTAGTTCAGAACAACAGCAAAAGGACCTTGTGAAGATGCTGGAGGAAACGGGTACAAAAGTATCTAAAATCCACAGTAAAACAAGTCCTATTTCGACATAACCTGAAAGGCCGCTCAGCAAGGCAGAAGCCACTGCTCCAAAACCGCCATTAAAAATGCCAAACTATGGCATGCAACTTCACATGGGGACAAAGATCGTACTTTTTGGAGAAACGTCCTATGGTCTGATGAAACAAAAATAGAACTGTTTGGACATAATGACCATCGTTATGTTTGGAGGAAAAGGGGGAGGCTTGCAAGCCGAAGAACACCATCCCAACCGTGAAGCACGGGGGTGGCAGCATCATGTTGTGGGGGTGCTTTGCTGCAGGAGGGACTGGTGCACTTCACAAAATAGATGGCATCATGAGGTAGGAAAATTATGTGGATATATTGAAGCAACATCTCAAGACATCAGTCAGGAAGTTAGAGCTTGGTTCCAAATGGGTCTTCCAAATGGACAATGACCCCAAGCATACTTCCAAAGTTGTGGCAAAATGGCTTAAGGACAACAAAGTCAAGGTATTGGAGTGGCCATCACAAAGCCCTGACCTCAATCACATAAAAAATTTGTGGGCAGAACTGAAAAGGCGTTCATGCACATTTGTGGCCTGCTGGAGGTCATTTTGCAGGGCTCTGGCAGTGCCCCTCCTTGCACAAAGGCGGAGGTAGCGGTCCTGCTGCTGGGTTGTTGCCCTCCTACGGCCTCCTCCACGTCTCCTGATGTACTGGCCTGTCTCCTGGTAGCGCCTCCATGCTCTGGACACTACGCTGACAGACACAGCAAACCTTCTTGCCACAGCTCGCATTGATGTGCCATCCTGCATGAGCTGCACTACCTGAGCCACTTGTGTGGGTTGTAGACTCCGTCTCATGCTACCACTAGAGTGAGAGCACCGCCAGCATTCAAAAGTGACCAAAACATCAGCCAGGAAGCATAGGAAGAGAAGTGGTCTGTGGTCAACACCTGCAGAATCACTCCTTTATTGGGGGTGTCTTGCTAATTGCCTATAATTTCCACCTTTTGTCTATTCCATTTGCACAACAGCATGTGAAATTTATTGTCAATCAGTGTTGCTTCCTAAGTGGACAGTTTGATTTCACAGAAGTGTGATTGACTTGGAGTTACATTGTGTTGTTTAAGTGTTCCCTTTATTTTTTTGAGCAGTGTATATTTATACATTTGCAGAAATAACAAAAAATACTTTTTGCTTTGTCATTATGGGGTATTATGTGTAGTTTTAAGGGGGGTAAACAATTTAATCAATTTTAGAATAAGGCCGTAACGTAACAAAATATGGAAAAGTCAAGGGGTCTGAATAATTTCGAATGCACTCTGTGTGAAAATCGTTTTGTTTTAGAAGTGACCGTTATCATGCACCTGTCTCGGGAACAGATGCTGGGGGGGAAAAAATGTATAATCTATGCACTTAATTTGCAAACGGTGGACGCTTTTCCCGTGGTTCATTTTCATGCCAGCCAGGTAGGTTATACTCTTGTTGTAAAGCGAAGCGATGTGTTTAGTCTTAAGAAAGTTGAGAAATAAATATAGTAGGCCTAGCCTATAGAAAGCTGATGGGATCCTCTTTTTAATAGAGGCCATCAACTGTTTTCTCAAGCAAATGCCTATGGGCTGTGGGTTTTCATGAAGTGTTTGATTTTCGATCACTTTTGCATTGATGTCACAGTGATTAGAGGGACAATAGAGTGCTGAGCAGGCTACTATTGACCATTAGCAGCATCAGAGCTTGGAGAACCCTAGTTACCGTGGCTAAATGGTCACATGGAATTTGACTGCGGTCGTTACTCGTCACCGCCGGTGTGGCGGTAAAGCGGTCACCGTAACAGCACTACTCACAGAGCATCCCACTGTTCTGAGTAGTGTTCACTAATGCGAAACGTTAATTGTCCACCACAATGAAATGGATAAGTTTGTCTCACACGATATCTGACGGCACTGGCTCAATTTTTACGAAACTTGGGTGAATGATGCGTCGTGCCATAGAGATCTGGGTTTTTCAAAATGACACTGACTTGTTAGTCACACACAATATCTTAATTGGGATGCATCATTCTTGGGGGACGACATGTTTACTGTTGCATGTTCTTTTTGTTTTTTTTTTCATTCGATTTTAGTCATTTAGCAGATGCTCTTATCCAGAGCGACTTACAGAAGTAATTAGGGTTAAGTGCCTTACTCAAGGGCACATTGACATATTTTTCACCTAGCCGGCTCTGTATTGAACCAGCAACCTTTTTCGGGTTACTGGAACAGCACCAGCAACCTGCCTCCTTACTTCACTTGTGTTCCTTTCCTGAGAACGTGGAGCCGGCGGGGAAGCGCTTTATGGTGGCGGTGGACATTAGCACATCGCTGAGCAGCATTGTTAAGGGGACCTCCGTCAGCACAGCTGTAGCGGCTGCAGCCATGGCCATGGTAAGTCAACACACTATGAGCAGGTACTCCTAAACAAGGCTAAATGACTAATGTAGTACTTTGCAGCTGTGTTTCAAAGTGGTGTCTCTAACATTTGGAAGACGGGTCTGTTGACACATTCTATGGATTTCTGCCACGTTTTCCCACATGCCCCCATCTCAAGAGAGCACAGGCATTGCATGTGTGCTTTGTAATGAGGACTTGTCATTTTTACATTTGAATGATAATTCCTGGCATCTTAGAGAGGGACTATTTCAGCATTGTGTTCTAAGTTGGTTGTATCTATGTTACAGGTTTTTGCGCGGACGGAGGCAGAGACACAGGTTATGGCCTACTCTGAAGGAGCTATAGTTCCTTGCACCATCACTGAAGGCATGTCTCTTCGACAAGTAGCAACCGAGCTGGTCAAGGTATGGAAACAAGAAGTGTCTCGCTGCAAACTATGCACCTCTGAATGACAAACTTTTTTTTAATGGAAAACTTGCTTGGAAAAAACGAATTTCACTTGCCAAAGTTTCTAAAAGTTCACTGAAAGGCAATAAGAAAAGCTCATTTCTGTTTTGCTACGCTGGGCCCTACTGAACATGATCAATTTCTCAGATAAAATATGAGGTTGTAAAATGTAATGACTGTGTGTTGTGTTCATAGCTGACCTTCTGTGTCAACCACCTGTTCACAGATCCCCAGTGGCTATACAGACTGTGCTCTCCCCGTCCTGTGGGCCTCGGAGAAGACGATCACCGTGGACATGTTCATCATATTCACCAACAGTGCCTGCTGGCACGGCGAGGCCAATCCAGCGGAGTGTCTGAGGATGTACCGACATGTAAGACACTTTGCTGTGGTCTACCACTGTCCTTCCCCTCTTAACTCCTTATTTTTTTGTTTGCATAGATATACAGCCTCATTATTACATCATTATATTGTATGTCATTACGTGGAACTACACACATATGTGGAACTACAACACTGTAGTGGCAAACATGGCATGACACAGCCGCAAATATTGTATGCTCTGATCGTTCTTAATCATGTCAAATTAAGTAGCCTGTTCAACCTCTCTTTCGTATCGTCTGAGATTCCCAAAAATTGGAAAGCTGCCGCGGTCATCCCCTTCTTCAAAGGGGGAGAGACCATTTCGAATCCCACCGTACCTTCTCCGCTGTGCAATCTGGTTTCAGAGCTGGTCATGGGTGTACCTCAGCCACGCTCAAGGTCCTAAACGATATCATAACCGCCATCGATATGAGACGTGTGCAGCCGTATTGATCGACCTGGCCAAGGCTTTCGACTCTGTCAATCACCACATTCTTATCGGCAGACTCAACAGCCTTGGTTTCTCAAATGATTGGCTCGCCTGGTTCACCAACTGCTTCTCTGATAGAGTTCAGTGTGTCAAATTGGAGGGCCTGTTGTCCGGACCTCTGGCAGTCTTTATGGGGGTGCCACAGGGTTAAATTCTCGGGCCGACTCTCTTCTCTGTATCCATCAATGATGTCGCTCTTGCTGCTGGTGATTCTCTGATCCACCTCTACGCAGACAACACCATTCTGTATACCTCTGGCCCTTCTTTGGACACTGTGTTAACTAACCTCCAGACAAGCTTCAATGCCATACATCTCTCCTTCCGTGGCCTCCAACTGCTCTTAAATGCAAGTAAAATTAAATGCATGCTCTTCAACCGATCGCTGCACGCACCTGTCCGCCAGTCCAGCATCACTACTCTGGACGGTTTTGACTTAGAATGTGTGGACAACTACAAATACCTAGGTGTCTGGTTAGACTGTAAACTCTCCTTCCACTCACATTAAGCATCTCCAATCCAAAATTAAATCTAGAATCGCCTTCCTATATTGCAACAAAGCCTCCTTCACTCATGCTGCCAAACATACCCTCGTAAAACGGACCATCCTACCGATCCTCGACTTCGGCGATGTCATTTACAAAATAGCCTCCAACACTCTACTCAGCAAATTGGATGCAGTCCATCACAGTGCTATCCGTTTTGTTACCAAAGCACCATATACTACCCACCACTGCAACCTCTACGCCCTCGTTGGCTGGCCCTCGCTTCACACTCGCCGCCAAACCCACTGGCTCCAGGTCATCTACAAGTCTCTGCTAGGTAAAGCCCCGCCTTATCTCAGCTCACTGGTCACCATAGCAGCACCAACCCGTAGCATGCGCTCCAGCAGGTATATCTCTCTGGACACCCCCAAAGCCAATCCTTCCTTTGGCTGCCTTTCCTTCCAGTTCTCTGCTGCCAATGACTTTAACGAACTGCAAAGATCACTGAAGCTGGAAACTCATATCTCCCTCACTAGCTTTAAGCACCAGCTGTCAGAGCAACTCACAGATCACTGCACCTGTACATAGCCCATCTGTAATAAGCCCATCCAACTACCCCATCCCCATACTATATTTATTTCTTTATCTTGCTCCTTTGCACCCCAGTATCTCTACTTGCACATTCATCTTCTGCACATCTACCATTCCAGTGTTTAATTGCTATATTGTAATTACTTCGCCACCATGGCCTATTTATTGCTTTACCTCCCTTATCCTACCTCATTTGCACACACTGTATATTGACTTTTTCTATTGTATTATTGACTGTTTGTTTATTCCATGTGTAACTCTGTGTTGTTGTATGTGTCGAACTGCTTTGCTTTATCTTGGCCAGGTCGCAGTTGTAAATGAGAACTTGTTCTCAACTAGCCTACCTGGATAAAAAAGGTGAAATACATAATAAAAATAAAATGAATGGTATATTACCCAAGCCTAGTCAGAGTCTGGAATATAAATATATGTACCAGTCAAAAGTTTGGACACCTACTCATTCAAGGGTTTTTATTTTGACTATTTTCTACATGGTAGAAAAATTATGAAGACAAACTATGAAATAACACACATGGAATCATGTACTAAACAAAAAAGTGTTAAACAAATCAAAGTATATTTTAGATTCTTCAAAGTAGCCACCCTTTGCCTTGTTAACAGCTTTTTCACACTCTTGGCATTCTCTCAACCAGCTTCACCTGGAATGCTTATCCAACAGTTTTGTAGGAGTTCCCACGTATGCTGAGCACTTGTTGGCTGCTTTTCCTTCACTCTTTAGTCCAACTCATCCCAAATCATCTCAATTGGGTTGAGGTCGGGTGATTGTGGAGGCCAGGACATCTGATGCCGCACTCCATCACTCTCCTTCTGGTCAGATAGCTCTTACACGGCCTGGAGGTGTGTTTTGCGTCATTGTCCTGTTGAAAAACAAATTATAGTCCCACTAAGTGCAAACCAGATGGGATGGCGTATCACTGCAGAATGGAGATCATACGTTAGTTCATCCGCTCTGCGTATCAGAAAGACACGGCAGTTGGAACCAAAAATCTAAAATTTGGACTCGTCAGACCAAAGGACAGATTTCCTCTGGTCTAATGTCTATTGCTCGTGTTTCTTGGCCCAGGCAAGTCTCTTCTTCTTATTGGTGTCCTTTAGTAGTGGTTTCTTTGCAGCAATTTGACCATGAAGGCCTGATTCACGCAGTCTCCTCTGAACAGTTGATGTTACTTGAACTCTGAGGCTGGTAACACTAATGAACTTATCATCTGCAGCAGAGGTAACTCTAGGTCTTCCTTTTCTGTGGCGGTCCTCATGAGAGCCAGTTTCATCATAGCTCTTGATGGTTTTTGCGACTGCACTTGAAGAAACTTTCAAAGTTCTTGAAATGTTCCATATTGACTGACCTTCATGTCTTAAAGTAATGATGGACTGTCATTTCTCTTTGCTTATTTGAGCTGTTCTTGCCATAATAAGGACTTGGTCTTTTGCCAAGTAGGTTCTATCTTCTGTATACCAACCCTACCTTGTCACAACACAGCTGATTGGCTCAAATGCATTAAGAAGGAAAGAAATTCCACAAATTAACTTTTAACAAGACACACCTGTTAAATGCATTCCAGGTGATGACGTCATGAAGCTAGTTAGTGTGCAAAGCTGTCATCAAGCCAAAGGGTGGCTACTTTGAAGAATCTAAAATATATTTTGATTTGTTTAACACTTTTTTTTGGTTACTACATGATTCCATGTTTGTTATTTCATAGTTTTGATGTTCAGTATTATTAGACAGTGTCGAAAATAGTAAAAATAAAGAAAAACCCTTGAATGAGTAGGTGTGTCCAAACTTTTGATTTGTACTGTGTGTACATATACAGTGCATTTGGAAAGTATTCAGACACCTTGACTTTTTCCATATTTTGTTAAGTCACAGCCTTATTCTAAAATTGATTAAATTGTTTTTTGCATCAATCTTCACACAATACCCCATAATGACAAAGAAAAAACATGTTTGTAGGAATGTTTGTTAATTTATTCTAAATATCCCATTTACGTAAGTATTCAGACCCTTTACTCAGTACTTTGTTGACGCACCTTTGGCACTGATTACAGCCTCAAGTCTTCTTGGGTATGACGATACAAGCTTGGCACACCCTGTATTTGGGGAGTTTCTCCCATTCTTTTGTACAGATCCTCTAAGGTTTGATGGGGAGCGTTGCTTCACAGCTATTTTCAGGTCTCCAGATATGTTCGATCGGGTTCAAGTCCAGGCTCTGGTTGGGTCACTCAAGGACTTTCTGAGACTTGTCCCGAAGCCACTCCTGCGTTGTCTTGGCTGTTTGCTTAGGGTCATTGTTCTGTTGGAAGGGAAACCTTCGCCCCAGTCTGAGGTCCTGAGCACTCTGGAGCAGGTTTTCATCAAGGATCTCTCTCTACTTTGCTCCGATCATCTTTGTCTTGATCCTGACTAGTCTCCCAGTCCCTTCTGCTGAAAAACATCCGCACAGCATGATTCTGCCGCCACCGTGCTTCACCGTAGGAATGGTCTCAGGTTTCCTCCAGATGTGACACTTGGCATTCAGGCCAAATAGTTCAATCTTGGTTTTGTCAGACCAGAGAATCTTGTTTCTCATAGTCTGAGAGTCCTTTTAGGTGCCTTTTGGCAAGCTCCAAGTTGGTTGTCATGTACCTTTTACTGAGGAGTGGCTTCTGTCTGGCCACTTTACCATAAAAGCCTGAATGGTGGAGTGCTGCAGAGATGGTTGTCCTTCTGGAAGGTTCTCCCATCTCCACAGAGGAACTCTGGAGCCCTGTCAGTGACCATCGGGTTCTTAGTCACCTAGGCCCTTCTCCCCCGAATGATCAGTTTGTCCGGGCGGCCAGCTCTAGGAAGAGTCTTAATGGTTCCAAACTTCTTCCATTTAAAAATGATGGAGGCCACTGTGTTATTGGGGACCTTCAATGCTGCAGAAATGTTTTGGTTCCCTTCCCCAGATCTGTGCCTCGACACAATCCTGTCCCGGAGCTCTACGGACAATTCGTACGTTCATCTCTAGGAAACATAATGTGTCTCCTTCCTGAGCGGTATGACGGCTGTGTGGTCCCAAGGTGTTTATACTTGCATACTATTATTTGTACAGATGAATGTGGCACCTTCAGGCGTTTGGAAATTGCTCCCAAGGATGAACCAGACTTGTGGAGGTCTACAATGTTTTTTTCTGAGGTCTTGGCTGATTTCTTTGGATTTTCCAATGATGTCAAGCAAAGAGGCACTGAGTTTGAAGGTAGGCTTTGAAATACATCCACAGCTACACCTCCAATTGACTCAACTGATGTCGATTAGCCTATCAGAAACTTCTAAAGCCATGACATCATTTTCTGGAATTTTCCAAGCTGTTTAAAGGCACAGTCAACTTAGTGTATTTAAACTTCTGACCCACTGGAATTGTGATACAGTGAAATAAGCTGTCTTTAAACAATTGTTGGAAAAATTGCTTGTGTCATGCACAAAGTAGGTGTCCTAACCGACTTGCCAAAACTATAGTTTGTTAACAAGAAATTTGTGGAGTGGTTGAGAAACGATTTTTAATGACTCCAACGTAAGTGTATGTAAACTTCCGACTTCAACTGTATTTTACACAGGTTTTGTGTATGTATATGTATGTATCTATATCTCGGCAAAAAGAAACATCCTCTCGCTGCGTTTATTTTCATTAACTTAACATGTGTAAATATTTGTATGAACATAACAATATTAAATAACTGAGACATAAACTAAACAAGTTCAACAGACATGTGACTAACAGAAATTGAATAATGTGTCCCTGAGCAAAGGGGGGATCAAAAGTAACAGTCAGTATCTGGTGTGGCCACCAGCTGCATTAAGTACTGCAGTGCATCTCCTCCTCATGGACTGCACCAGATTTGCTAGTTCTTGCTCTGAGATGTTACCCCACTCTTCCACCAAGGCACCTGCAAGTTCCCGGACATTTCTGGGGGGAATGGCCCTAGCCCTCCCCCTTCCGATCCAACAGGTCCCAGACGTGCTCAATGGGATTGAGATCCGGGCTCTTCGCTGGTTGTGGCAGAACACTGACATTCCTGTCTTGCAGGGAATCACGCACAGAACGAGCAGTATGGCTGGTGGCATTGTCATGCTGGAGGGGCATGTCAGGATGAGCCTGCAGGAAGGGTACCACATGAGGGAGGAGGATGTCTTCCCTGTAACGCACAGTGTTGAGATTGCCTGCAATGACAACAAGCTCAGTCCGATGATGCTGATACACACCGCCCCAGACCATGACGGACCCTCCACCTCCAAATCGATCAGGCCTCGATGTAACGCTCATTCCTTCAACGATAAATGCGAATCCGACCATCACCCTAGGTGAGACAAAACCGCGACTCGTCAGTGAAGAGCACTTTTTGCCAGTCCTGTCTGCTCCAGCGACAGTGGGTTTGTGCCCATAGGCGATGTTGTTGCCGGTGATGTCTGGTGAGGAACTGCCTTACAACATACCTACAAGCCCTCAGTCCAACCTCTCAGCCTATTGTGGACAGTCTGAGCACTGATGGAGAGATTGTGTGTTCCTGGTGTCACTCGGGCCGTTGTTGTTGCCATTCTGTCCAGCAGGTGTGATGTTCGGATGTACCGATCCTGTGCAGGTGTTACACGTGGTCTGCCACTGCGAGGACGATCAGCTGTCCGTCCTGTAGCGCCGTCTTAGGCGTCTCACAGTACGGTCATTGCAATTTATTGCCCTGGCCTTATCTGCAGTCCTCATGCCTCCTGCAGCATGCCTAAAGCACGTTCACGCAGATGAGCAGGAACCCTGGGCATCTTTCTTTTGATGTTTTTCAGAGTCAGTAGAAAGGCCTCTTTAGTGTCCTAAGTTTTCATAACTGTGACCTTAATTGCCTACCGTCTGTAAGCTGTTAGTGTCTTAATGACAGTTCCACAGGTGCATGTTCATTAATTGTTTATGGTTCATTGAACAAGCATGGGAAACAGTGTTTAAACCCTTTACAATGAAGATCTGTGAAGTTATTTGGATTTTTACGAATTATCTTTGAAAGACAGGGTCCTGAAAAAGGGACGTTTATTTTTTTGCTGTGTGTGTGTGTGTGTGTGTGTGTGTGTGTGTGTGTGTGTGTGTGTGTGTGTGTGTGTGTGTGTGTGTGTGTGTGTGTCTGTGTGACACTTAGATTGCACACAGGTGGACTTTAACTAATTATGTGACTTCTGAAGGTAATTGGTTGCACCAGATCTTATTTAGGATCTTCATAGCAAAGGGGCCGATACATATGCACGCACCACTTTTCCATTTTTTATAATAAAATAAATAATTAATTGATTTCACAAATTTGGACTACTTTGTGTATGTCCATTACATGAAATCCAAATAAAAATTAATTTAAATGACAAAATAGGAAAAACGCAAGGGGGTGAATACATTCGCAAGGCACTGTATATGCAGGTGTGAATTTACCACATGTGTTTCTTCAACTTGATTGGAGTCCATCTCAAGGATGATCAATGGAAACTCGATGCACCTGAGCTCAATTTTGAGTCTCATAGCAAAGTGTCTGAATACTTATGTAAACAAGGTGTTTTTTGTTGTTGTTTTTTGTAATACATTTCTAAATCTGTTTTTGCTTTGTCATTATGGGGTGTCGTGTAGATTGAGGAAAACATTTAATTTAATCAATTTTAGTATAAGTCTGTAATGTATCAAAATGTGGAAAAAGTCAAGGGATCTGAATACTTTCCAAAGGCACTGTGTGTGTGTGTGTATATATAATGGTGTGAATAGACAGTATGCACAGTATATGAATATAAAAGAGTCTCGATTGTGTTTTGGTTTTGCTAGAAAATGGGTATCTTCTCCAAACTTATGGTGTGTGGGTTGACCTCCAACGGCCTATCCATCGCTGACCCCGCCGAGGACAGGGGCATGCTGGACCTCTGCGGCTTTGACCTGGGAGCCATAGAGGTCATCCGTAACCTAGCCCTGGACCTGATCTGAGAACAGATTCTGGACAGTGCAAAGACGAGAAAGAAAAATATGGAGAGAATTGTTGGAAATACCTTGAAATGGATGTGGCTTGAAACGACTCAGAGAGCGGATTTAAAAAAAAAAAAGTTGATATTTACAATAACGATTTCTTCAATTTATCATAAATATCATAACCTCAAAAAAATAATAAGGTCTCCCTATTGGTCATGTTGAGAGGTTAGCATATCTTGGGGGTATGATGCATAATGTGCTTTCATTTCTAAATGGTAAAACAGATGAAAATACTCTCAAATAAAAAGGGACATCTGTACTTATTGAGCTCCCGAATGACACAGCGGTCTAAGCCACTGCCTCTCCATGCTAGAGGTGTCACTACAGATCCTGGTTAGATTCCAGGCTGTATCACAACCGGCCGTGATTGGGAGTCCCATAGGGCGGTGCACAACTGTCCCAGCGTCGTCTGGGTTAGAGTTTGGCCGGGGTAGGCCATCGTTGCAAATAAGAATTTGTTCTTAAAACTGACTTACCTAGTTTAAAAAAAATCAAATAAATACTCACACCTCATATCTAACATTTTTATTTTATTTTAAAATAATTTTACCCCCTTTTCTCCCCAATTTCGTGGTATCCAATTGTTAGTAATTACTATCTTGTCTCATCGCTACAACTCCCGTACGGGCTCGGGAGAGACAAAGGTCGAAAGCCATGCGTCCTCCGAAACACAACACAACCAAGCCGCACTGCTTCTTAACACAGCGCGCCTCCAACCTGGAAGCCAGCCGCACCAATGTGTCGGAGGAAACACCGTGCACCTGGCCCCCTTGGTTAGCGCGCACTGCGCCCGGCCCGCCACAGGAGTCGCTGGTGCGCGATGAGACAAGGATATCCCTACCGGCCAAACCCTCCCTAACCCGGACGACGCTAGGCCAATTGTGCGTCGCCCCACGGATCTCCCCGTCGCGGCCGGCTGCGACAGAGCCTGGGCGCGAACCCAGAGTCTCTGGTGGCACAGCTAGCGCTGCAATGCAGTGCCCTAGACCACTCATATCTAACATTTGAGCTCAAATCCAAAATGCTGGAGTATTGAGCCAAATTCAAAGTTTTAGCTTCACCGTCCAAATAAATACGTAGGGGGGTTTATGTATGAAGGAATCCCTGTATACATCTACCACTGGAGGATGGCTCAAAATAATGGCTGGAACACTATTTCACTTCAGTCATTACTACAAGCCTGTCCACCCCATTTAAGGTGCCACCAATCTCCTTTGATATGTTATAGCAAGTTTGATGTGAACATGGAGCCCTTTTTAATCTTGTCAATTTTCATCATTTAGCAAACTCACTTATCCTGTGTGACTTACAGGAGCAAATCAACAGATATTTCACTTAGTCTGTTCAGGGATTCGAACCAGTGACCTTTTGGTTACTAGCCCAATGTGCTTAACCGCTAGGCAACCTGCCTCCCCTTGTCCCTTATGTCTTCTTCAATTGGTCTAATCACTATTTAGAAGACTAACCAACTTATTTTGTTTGATTGCAGTATATATATTTTTTATTTTTTTATTAGGTCAAACTCATAATAGAATAGACTTGGTGCACTTAAACATGTAACATGCGAATCCATTTTGTTTATTTTGCTTAGTCACAAGTCAAAACAAGGAAGTATTTGATGCCAAGAGATGAGAGAGTGACTGTCATCATTGTCACTGGCAGTTTTTGGCAAACCTGCAAAATTGGTTTATTCCCTGGGTCGTGTTCATTAGGGCAGACGTTCGAAAAGTTTTAAAATCTTGTACAATGGAAAATTGAAAATGAACGTTTCTTATTGGACATTTGCAGGAAGTCCTTCCCTGTTTCAATTGGTTTTCTATTTGGTGCCTAATGATCACGACCCTGGAATCTATTGATTTTATGCATTACCAATGGCTTTTTCTATTGCTGTATCATGTTTTTGAAGGTCTAAACAAGGCCATTTAATAGTCTGAAGACTGAAGCTGCTAGACGCACATTAAAAGTATTCCAGTGTAGGAGGTTTATGATAAACAAGCACTAATGTTAGAATGTCAGTTACTAATGTTCCATAGAAACTCACTAGCTACTTTTCCATTGTAATAGATCCCACTGAATGTATCTTTGTCATACTTGTGTAACACTGTAGATTTTTAAAATGCAATGCTTTATAATTCTTCCAATATTGAATAAATAAAATGGGATAATACTAAAATGCTTTACCTTTTAGCAGTCAATTCAATGGGAGAATGATGGCTGAAGCTAAAATAGCGGAAGTGGAAAGTATTAACTGTGGTTTATTGAATTGTTATTTTCTGTCTTCTGTCATTTCAGATCAACTCTAATTTAGACAAGACAACCTTAATAAAGTGTTTCATGGACATTTCTTTACTATGTGTGTATTTACTTTACCAAATGTACCTTTTACAGAGAAGGCAAGCAAGTATTTTGTGGCTATAAAAGGGAATTCAAATTGTTTTGAGTCATAATGGCCATGAATGAATTATGATACATTTATACATTTTATATATGGAGAACAGAGATAATAAAAAGTGAAATGTAATGCAATTTGTGTTCAGAATAGACCTATCCATTGACACGGAACACAAATACAACTGGAAATTGGGATCAGGCATTCTGTGAGACCACATTGGATTATGTTGATAGGTGACTGGGGGCCTTGCAATCACGCTCGCTAGTTACATGAAGACAAGTGAAGATGGCGGACGTGTTGAGTGTTCTTCGCCAATACAACATCCAGAAAAAAGAAATCGTCGCCAAAGGAGACGAAGTTATCTTTGGAGAGTTCTCTTGGCCCAAAAATGTCAAGACTAACTATGTCATTTGGGGGTATGTTAAATTAGCTTATAAATTGGTAAATTACTCGCTTCAGTCGGCCTGTTGTAGCTAGGCTAGCTAGTAACGTTAATAGCTAATGTTAGCGAGATAAGGTTGTTGATGCCAGAACTTTTCTTGCCGTGTTTAAAAGGTGCTAGCTACTATTTGCACCGAAAGATAGCACATGCAGTTATCATTTATTGTTAGTTTGGGGGATTTAACTAGCACGTTAGCTAACTATCTAACGTTTAATTGCTTTGTGCAAAAGCAACTACCCAGGCAACGTTGTCATAAGCCAGCTGTCATGCTTGCAAACCCGCCGTAGATAAGTTACAGTATTGCAACTAACGTTAGCTATTATTGATTTCCTCGGGTGACCGTACCTGTCACCATGTTTTTACATTTCTAGCTTGCCAACTAGACATTACTTTGATGTTTTGTGTCAGCTAAGTACTTCCTGGTTTTTGCAGAACAAGCAGTCGTTCAGGCCGTATGACATGAAATAGTTGGACAACTTCATTTTAACCCAACAAGTTGGACCATTTGGAAGTGTCATTGAAAAGCTGTGACATAGTCGTCACAGCTGGTCACTATTTGTGTGTAAAGTCATTAATAAAATACAGGATTTAAACTATTTATCTAAGCCTTCACTATTAATGCATGCATTGTGACTAAATTCCAGATTAGTTCCACAAGAGGGCACCTGGATTTTACTGAAAGAACTGTAGACAATGGGCAAAACTACTGGTCAATGCTGACTAGTGTTGCAAAATTCTTTTAACATTCCCTGGTTTTCAAAAAATCCTGGTCGAAGGATTCCCGATTTCATGTTTATTCCGTGAATCCTCTAACAAACATTTCTGGAAAACCTAGGAATTTTGGGAAAGTTATTTTTAATTTTGCAACGCTAAAGCTGAATGTAATGATTTTCAGAACTGGAAAGGAGGGTCAGCCCAAGGAGTACTATACTCTGGACTCCATTTTGTTCCTGCTCAACAATGTGCATCTCCCTCATCCATCCTACGTGCGAAGGGCTGCAGTAAGTAGACTTCATGTCCTCACTGCAAGTGAGAGTTGTATAGAGTTAGTTGAATACTGCTGCCATGTGTCATGGATGTTCTGTCTTAAGTGTTGCCAGTGGTCTATTGATTGTCATTGCCAGAGGCGTTGTTGTGACCTTGGTAAATTGTGTTGTATTTCACTGTGATTTACATGGGTTTTCTGATCACCCCCTAAGACAGAAAACATTCCGGTTGTCAGAAGACCTGATAGAAAGGGCTTGCTATCCTATCTCAATGGGGAAAGTTGTAAGTATAAATTGAAACCAAATCAGATTTAACACAGTGAAATTAATGCACACACGTTGATTCCATTGAAATTATTGTACTAAAGCAATTTCCATTTTGATTTCTCTTCACAGCTACTTCGACAAGTATCGACAGAAGTGCCCCCATAGAGATTGGTTTGCAAAGGCCAACGCAAGGTAGTTTTAGCATTTTGAATATGACAACTCTTCCATTGATTGAATGATTTAATCATGTGTATTAGAAAATGGGTTCCCTTGAAACGGATATATCAACAGTCCATGCTGTAAGGCCTAATATACTATTTTGTTCACCATTGGCCTGTGTTGCACATGCAATCAGCTTGGTGAGAGTCATTTTAGATATTGTGCAGATTAGACTTGGAAAGGTATTGTATAATTTTGCACAAGTTGGCTAATTTATCCTTTATTGCATCAGTCAAACGAGCAGCAGATGAGGTGTCATCTGAAGCCAAAAAACCAAGGATTGAGGTATGTAATATCTTTGACCGGTGCCATTCAGACTCCTCAGCTCAGTTCTTTATAGAACGTTCTCCTCAGCTCTAAAGGAATTCTCTATAGGTATCCTGTTTAACAAGATGCCAGATAACTTGCCTGTTAAGACAATTTTATGCAATTTACAGTACACTGAATTCATACATTTTGAGAATATGATCCCTTCAGAAATTGAATACATGGTTGTCTTTTATCATACGGAGCATTTTACCATTCTAACACATTCTGTTGTTATCTAGGATGAGGAACGAGTGCGACTGGACAAGGAGCGTCTGGCTGCTAGACTGGAGGGCCACAAAGAGGGCATAGTGCAAACTGACCAGATCAGGTATGAGGCGCCTACACCCTTCCATCATCCAGTCGCTTTTATTTATTTTTTACAGTTCAACAACATAATGCAAATGGCAGCATCAAGCTGAATTGCGAGTATAGATTTGTTAAAAATATCAAAACACAATAAACCAAAAATATAGGTCCTAAGCAATGGATGAAAGTACCTAGTAATGTTTATAATCTGCTGTTGCCTTGAGTAGAGCAGTCTTATGACTAGCGTTAGGATGGGTATGAAGGTACTGTCATTGAACGTCCATAGTTACAAAATGTGGGCCTTTATCATGAAGCCATCCACCGTTGCTACACAGGTTTTAAGAAGCTACGGTATCCCAATGAGAGCAGGCTGACATAAATACAAACCAGGAACATTGCCTTATTCACTAAACACTGCATTATTTAAATTCGCTGCTCAATCAACCCCAAACATTAATTTCTACTCGAGGCAGCCTTGCTTTTTATTAGCTTTTTTTCTATTTTTTTCTTCTCCCCACTACATTATCATCTCAGGGGAGTGGGAAAGTGCAAAAATAACAAAAATATTTCCAAATCACACATGCATATAATATACACTTGTACGTGTGTAAAATAGGACAAATGTAAGCACCCATCTAATTATTCATGTGTTCTGTCATCTTAGCTGGTGAAATAAGGGCTAATAGAGATCACCTCTGCCCCAGGTCACTGTCCGAGGCCATGTCCGTAGAGAAGATTGCTGCCATCAAAGCCAAGATTATGGCCAAGAAGCGCTCCACCATCAAGACAGACCTGGATGAGGATATCACACTGAAGCAGAGGAGCTTTGTGGATGCCGAGGTGGACGTGACCAGGGACATAGTCAGCAGGGAGCGGGTGTGGAGGACCAGGACCACCATCCTACAGAGCACTGGAAAGGTCAGAGGTCAACCCCTAGACTAGAGTGTCTATGACTATGGGGTGCAAGGGTCATGCTGTCATTAACACCCTGTGGATGCGTCACAATCAACCTCATCCGCCTATGTTGAACTTGAAAGGTGACACCGCTAGAGCAGTGTTTGTCAGACAATGAGACATCCCAAAAATGGGTGTTTTCACAAAATCGTATGTAGCGTTCAAACGGTTTGGCCTACAAACTATTGAGCCCTCTATGAGTCTCATGAACACGATGGTGTTTTGCTCTGTGATCTCAAGTGTCAGGAGACTCGCCTGAAGTTGGTACAACCGATCTGCCAACATCTGTCTATAGTGTCGGACTCGTTAGAGCTACACTCTAATATAACCCCTCTGTGCAATGGTGACTGTCTCACGAACATGTACAATACCAGTCAATGTTTGGACACACCTACTCATTCAAGGGTTTTTCTTTATTTTGACTATTTTTCTACATTGTAGAATAATAGTGAAGACATCAAAACTTTGAAATAACACATTCAATCATGTAGTAACCAAAAGAATGTTAAACAAATCAAAATATATTTGAGATTCTTCAAACTAGCCACCCTTTGCCTTGATGACAGCTTTGCACACTCTTGGCATTCTCTCAACCAGCTTCGAGGTAGTCACGATGGGAACCACACATGCGGCGATCATCCGTTCGCCTACTCTGTGTCTCACAAAGACACGGGGGTTTTGTGGACTTATCAGACCAAAGGACAGATTTTCACCGGTCTAATGTCCATTACTTGTGTTTCTTGGATCAAGCATGTCTCTTCTTATTGGTGTCCTTTAGTAGTGGTTTCTTTGCAACAATTCGACCAAGAAGGCCTGATTCATGCAGTCTCCTCTGAATAGTTGATGTTGAGATGTCTGTTATTTGAACTCTAAAGCATTTATTTGGGCAGCAATCTGAGATGCAGTTAATTGCCAATTTCTGAGGCTGGTAACTCTAGGTCTTCCTTTCCTGTGGCGGTCCTCATGAGAGCCAGTTCCATCATAGCGCTTGATGGATTTTGCGACTGCACTTGAAGAAACTTTTTCAAAATGTCTTAAAGTAATGGACTGTCGTTTCTCTTTGCTTATTTGAGCTGTTGTTGCCGTAATATGGACTTGGTCTTTTACCAAATAGGGCTATCTTCTGTATACCACCCCTACCTTGTCACAACTGATTGGCTCAAATGCATTAAGAAGGAAATAAATTCCACAAAAAGCACACCTGTTAATTGAAATGCTTTCCAGGTGACTACCCCATGAAGTTGGTTGAGCGAATGCCAAAATTGCAAAGCTGTCAAGGCAAATGGTGGCTACTTTGAAGAATCTCTAATATATTTTGATTTGTTTAACACTTTTTTGCTTACTACATGATCCCATATGTGTTATTTCATAGTTTTGATGTTTTCACTCCGATGCAAACTAGTCTCCTTTTGGCGAAATTCAACGTTTTTAATCCAAAATAGGTGACCTATTGATAAGTGTAGATCCAATGAGAAAAGTTTGGGTGGTGGCTTTGGATGACTACTGGCTGTATGTGAACGAGTGATGGCATTTGGAGCAATACTGGCTGTATCCAAGGCTCAGCCAGTCGTTCACATAACAGAATGCAGCATGCAACTGAAGAGAGAAGAGACAACCAACTTGCTAGTTACATCATCAGCGTGCGATCTGGAAAGACAGCGGGAGAGTGGAATGGCAGTTTGCCAGTTACAGCAGCGCGTCCCCTGAACGATAACGAAGAGGTAGCGTAAGTGAGAAGCCTGACCACGGAGACGGGGGCTAGAAGGTGATGAAGTGTACTTCATGAGCTGTAACCGAAAAACAAGTAGGATTTGGAAAGTTTGAGGTGAGGGAGAAACTAGTGGAACAAGTATTGTTAGCATTGTTTAGTATCTTGTTAGCCAGCCAGAGAGATGTTGAGCAACATCAGCCAACTTAACTGATGAAATATTTGAGTTTGAGTTTATGGTGTGAAAATGAGCTTGCTAATAAAGTCAGACAGCTAATGTTAGCTAGCTAACTTTACATCAGATGAGCTAACATTTAGTAACCTGACTAATTCGTTATAGTATTAACTGGTCTACGACTCCTTGCTGTTCCTCAAGTTATAATGCGTTAGTTGCTTACCAGACACTGGGAATCTGTGTGAAATGTTAACTAACCACTATCTGTGAACTAATGTTTTCCCTCTACAGTATGTGGTTAATATCCAGAATGAGAGAATTAGGTGAAAATGACGCATTGCTTGTTAAACAAGTGGATTCAGGGATGAAGTGTAGCTGGAGCTGGCCCTGAGATGAAAGGAACACCACACACTTTCCCTTTTCCTCACTTCTTCAATACAGTGGATTAAAATGGGTATTCCAGGTGTACTCTCTGCCTGAAAGAGACCCTTGGTTGGCATAATTGATATCATGCTCTGTTGGCATATTGTAGAACAGGCAGAAAGTGTACAATGTAATAATGTGCAGTGTAGCCCAAAGAGATTGCTTATTTTGTGTTTGAATTTGACAGTAACACTTGCGTGTGAGTGGGTGGGGGTGGGGGTTTATTTCATGTTTTACTCAGTGAATGTTATTTTTGCACACATGTAGCCTTGTGCACTTGATCAATGTCTAACATGGTGGCCACTATAATAGAGCAAAAATAGAATGCCTGTTTTTCATTATATTTCTACCTTACGATGTTTTCCCAAAGTGCAATAGTTAGATGTGTGTAGTCACAAGCATTCTATTATAAACATTCTATTATAAAGGCTGTCATGGTAACAAGCATTCTATTATAAACATTCTATTATAAAGGCTGTCATGGTAACAAGCATTCTATTATAAACATTCTTATTATAAAGGCTGTCATGGTAACTGCAATATTAGTGTATTGTTTTTTCTCAAGACTTAAGTGTCATTTGCAGTGAAGTCTAGGCAACAAATAACTTTGGATTGCTTTCTTTACATTTCTTTTTTAGCTGTGAGTTAGGTTCACATTAAACACTTTATTTTACACACAGAGACTGATCATGTAGATCATATTTTGTTTAATTAGTTAACCTGCATTTCCCACTAGTGTCACCTTTTTGGTCCCTCACCACTTTGCATCCCTGTTCACTATTATTCTACAAGATAAAATAATATAGAAAAACCGTTGAATGAGTTGGTGTCAACTTTTGACTGGTACTGTACATGTCTGTTTTGCTCTGGGACACCCACAGGCCTCACAAGACTTGTCTGAAGGTCCCCCGGTACTAGTTGAAAAAATGTATGGAAGTATTTATAGACTGTTTTTAATGCAAAAAAGTATGGGGTTAAATGCATGTTCAAACATTTTATTCAAAAAAATATATGCTATATAGAAGAGACTTCAGAACAAATTTATTTTGACATTTTTGGGGGACTATCTGTTCCATGTAGTGACTCTGTTATTCAATGCATTTGTATGGGCTAATGGCAGTAAGGCCAAAAATACTTTTTTATATAATTTTTTATTATATATATATCTTTATACTTCAAGGCGTCTTAAAATTCAATCAAATACGTAAATTATCCTTGGTATGACCTTAATACAATTCCATATAACTTAGTAGAACCCCCCCCCGGCTTAGACTCTGATGGGTTAAGGTAATGAGATGGACATTATTAGGAGGTACCCGGCCACATGGGAAGAACACGCATGTATTCACTCCATGTCGACATTACCGTGTTCGGATCAGCTTCCCCGGTCCTAGCCTTGGAAGGGTGGCGGCAATGGTCCATATCCGTAGCTGATCAACAGTCTTTGGCTTATCTGTTTTCACACTTCAGTGTTCTTTTAATGCCTGCAGGTGGCAGCATCACCTCACCTTGGTTTGGTGGTGATATCTGCTGTTCTCTTATTAAACAGAACAGTAGATATCGCGCCTACCTTTTTTACACTGACGTCTCGTCTACTTTTTTTTTTGTACAATGTGCTGATAAATCTTATGCTCTTGCAGAACTTCTCCAAAAACATCTTTGCCATCCTGCAATCGGTGAAGGCCAGGGAGGAGGGACGCGCTCCTGAGCAGAGACCCGCACAGAACACCACTCAGGTGGTAAGGAACAGCCCATGTTTGATTTTGGATATAAACTGATGTAGATGTACCTTATAGTTTGATTTTGGATACACACTTTTGCATCCTAGGAATCCAGCCATGTGATTTCAATTTTTCCGTTGTGATGTAATTAATGCATAATTGAGACTGACTTCCATAACCAGTAAAGGCTCTTGCTGAGGAGTTCCATAAAAATAAATACCTCCCTGTTCTAATTTCTCCCAAGAAATGGAGCTTGAAATTAACTGGGAGTTTCTCCAGAAAAGGGTCAATGAGTATTTAACCCGTCGAAGCAGGGTTGAGCGTAGTATTACCACTGAACTCTCCGTTATAGTCGTCTCTCTTTGGATCGCTCATTGGAAATGACCTGTGTTTTATGTGTAACCTCTTATCTCCCCTCAAGGACCAGTCCATTAGGAACAAACAGCCTGTCCCAGCTGCTTATAACCGATACGATCAGGAGAGATTCAAAGGAAAAGAGGGTGAGTGGTAGAGCTGGGATGATAAACCGAAAATTATCACTTATCGCAGGCATTTGACTGATTATCGTTCATTATGATAAGTAGCCTATACTAGAGAAATGTGATGTTTTTAAATTAAGTTTGCTGCTATATTTGATTGTTAATGGGACAATTGATGGCTACAATCAAACTAGTTAGTAGTTTCGAGAGAAGTGGGGTGCACATGAATGTTATAAAATTGATTATCTATTTATTGTTATTGCATCAATGCATGCCATTTATCGTGATATGTATTTTTGCCCATATCCTCCCAGCTCTAGTGAGTGGGACCAGGGCACATATTGTCATGTGACGTGTGCTGCTTTGTAAATATGGCCATGAATAGTAACATTTGGTGTGTGCATTAGTTTTAGCTGACCTGAATGAAAGTTTGTGTCTCTAGTCACGTACGCATGCGATGTATATGTTCATAGATGGTGCTTTACTTTGTAACTTAAATATATATTTTAGTGTTATCCATTTCATTTCCTTACACAGTAATGAACAAATGAAGATACACCAAAAAATGTTACCTATTTTTTTTTATGAAAAGTAAGATGCATTATTGATTAACTAATTGTGTCCTTAGAAACGGAGGGTTTCAAGATTGACACCATGGGAACATACCACGGCATGACCCTGAAGTCTGTGACGGTAAGCTCATCCTTTCGTCTTCTGCTACCCTAGGCATCTTGTAGTTTAACATATATTCAGGATGTTTAGTCCATGCAGGAATCGAACAACCCCATCGTTGAAGGGTGACCCTGAAGGAGGCACAGTGATGCCAAAACATTGGTGATTTACCCAATAAATTACTGGGAGTTTATATAGTCTGTGACTCTATTTTTATAGTTTATTTAGTCCGCACCTCTACATAACATATTTTTATAGAAAAAAAAAAAATGCCAGCCCAAAACATTTTTGGGGACATAATTACATAAAAATACAATTTAATAAATAAGGATGACCATGCTTTGTAATGTTTCTAAAACAATACATGAATTGTTAAGAAGTAATGTGGTATATTGCTCCATTTAATGCAAATGATCAGAGACCGGAGGTTACTGTGGTAATGGGGACACTCGACGCCTGTCACGTGTTTCTGTGAGATTTGGGATCTGAGCAATGGATCTTCGCTTTGTTGAAGCAGCAGACTAGAACTAATGTTGAAAAACAACCAAGCTTGTAAACAAAACAATGTAAATAGCGAAGAAACACAAGGACAAAGTCTCACTTTGTAGACTTTTGAGTAAATGCCTGTTCGCAGCACCTCCAAAAATGTTTCTCAGTACTTCACTCAGTGAGCTCAGCTCCCCTGCCAGGCAGTGTTGCTGTGTGAGGTGTAGTATTATCTATTAGTAGCTATGAAACAAAAGAGCAGAAATACTTTGAAAACAGATACTGCAGAGTATTTTTCTAACTTGCACATGTGCTTATACTTGGCTTTTGACTTGTTATTCGCATATGTAATGCTCGCACTGTAGAGCCCTGCAAATTGACCACCTGCTAATGTGGCTGGTGAAATACATTCTTACCCTTCCAATACCTCAATCTACTCGCATTTGACAGGTGTTAATTTTATGCTCTGTGTACCACCCAGATCCGTTTCCTCTCTCAACCACATGCTCTACTCTTGCAGATATCCTATATTTCATTCTTCCTGCATGTCAACTGCTACTTGTGAAATGATTCAATGTTCCTTTTGTTTTTTGATACCACTAGAAGTGGTTTTACCACTGCTCAAGTATGCCCAAAGATCTTTTGGGGGAATCATTTAAGTACCCTTGAAGGCTCTTTGAAACCCGAACATAAAAAAAAGGGGGGGGGACATTTATTTAAACCCAAGTTGAACAAAATGTATACCAGACCGTGACAGTCTATCAATACAGTCTAAGATTTATCAGTATCCCCTGTTCAAATATAATGGGCCCTTCACGCAAACACAGCGATGGAGCATCATTTTCACACGTAGTTCTATGTACTTTGTGTGGCTTAAATGTTGGAACGGCCTGTATATGACGCTCCATCGCACTGTTTGTGTAGCGGCTTTAATTCAGGTCTTCCTCTCTATACCGACGCATACATTTTTTTTCAATTAATATATTAAACAAAAAAATATGAACTGGAGTGCCAGTAAAAAAAAAGACTGTCCTCAACCAATAGTTTGTCCAAAAATGTGCTTTAATCGGTTACATCTTGCCAGTGACTCGTGCACAGGCCATGATCTAACATCACCCTTGATCCTCTGTCACCAAATAGGCTGTACCCATGCAGTCTCTGGTGAAACCTGCCCATCTAGTTGTTGGATGCGTTGATGCAGGCGTTGCGCTGCAGGTGGTGCCAGTACTTGAGCAGTTCGTTGGGGTGAAACTGGTGGGAGGTGATAAGGTGGCTGTACTTGCAGCTGGAGTAGGACACCCGCCAGTGGTTGAACAGGAACTCATTGGGTGGCGGTGTGGGTTCGATCCGTAGCTTGGCCAGGCAGATGCCCATGAAGACGTCCTCCAGATGCAGCCTGCGAATGCCTAGAGAAGCCCTGTAGATCTTCCCCGCCAGGTCCCCCGAGAACACGTAGCCAGTTCCTGAGCAGAAGGTGGGGTACCTCTCGCTTGGATACAGCTCAGGGGACATGTACCACTTGCTGTTCTTATTCCTGTTGGGCGCATAGCCCTTCATCAGGTAGCCTGTGAAATAGTCACGTTTGGGCTGATTTTTGGGCCGGAGCAGCTTGTGGACGAGATACTTGGTGTTGACAAACATGTCACTGTCTGTCTTCATGACGTAATTGGCGCCCGGGCAGTGCACGGCCACCCAGTGCATGCCCATCAGGGTTTTGATGGTTAGGTTGTTGTACGTGTCCATGAAGTCCTGCTGGATGATGTCATGGTGCCTCCTGCTCTCTGCCTCCAGGCTGCTCTGCTGCTGGCGGCCCACCTCAGCCTTCTTCACACCCAGCAAGAAGAGCCGGGCAAGGCCTGGGACCACACTCTCGTTTCCCCATGTTTGCCGGATGGCCTCCCTGGCCTCCACCTGCTGGGCCTCCGTGGCTATCAGCAGCACCAGTAAGGGTTCTGGGTCGCCCTCCCGGCACTTGTTGGGCTCGTTGATGATGTAAGGGTAGGGTTCCGATGTCAGCAGGCCCCCTAGCCCGACCTCTCCGCTCAAGCTAGCATTAGTCGCCAGCGAGCTCTCCAGTCCCGTAACCCGCTGCGGAGAGGACTCCCCCTGAGGGGAACTGAGGTTGGCATTCATTTTCAGAGGTGCAGGGGGAACCGGTGCATTCCTCCATTGAATCTGTGAGGAGCTGTGATTTCCTTTGTCTATGGTGTGTAGTCCTCCCTCAGTGTAAGCCACTGGGTTCTCCCTCCGCAATGTTGGGCCCTTGATGCCCGGCAGCCAGTCCTGATGACGCAAGATGACCAGGACCACCAGCAAGGAGAGGAGAGACAGGAGCCTGGCGACGTGAGTGCAGCAGTAGCGCCGCCTCCACTGCATGGTGGCTGTGTGTACCACCTCACTTGGGCAGCGGCGACACCCGGTCAGGTGCTTGTCGTGTGCGAACAAACCTTTATTGCCGATGACAGGGTGACGTGTCGGGAGTTCCTAAGATAACTACAACTGGGGTGGTGCATGCTGTACTTCCATTCAAGTCACTTTAAATTGCTGGTCAGATGTCAGTCCTGCCGGTATGTTTCAACCAGCTTCATGCTCTGAGACGAAGTGCAGTCTTCAACAGAGGCTTTATCTAGGAGAAAAACAAATTATTTATATATATATATATATATGAGGTAGATCAGCTTTAATATCGCAGATTGTAGCTTCCTTCAATGTAATTGTCTGCATTTCCAATCCCCCATATATTTTTCTGGTAAATATATATATATTTTTATACATTACTGTTCAAAAGTTTGGAGTCAGTTGGAAATGTCCTTGTTTTTGAAAGAACATCAAATTGATCAGAAATACAGTATAGACGTTAATGCTGTAAATGACTATTGTAGCTGGAAACAGCTGATTTTTAATGGAATATCTACAGTTGAAGTCGGAAGTTTACATACACATGGATTGGAGTCATTAACTTGTTTTTCAACCACTCCACAAATTTCTTGTTAACAAACTATAGTTTTGGCAAGTTGGTTAGGACATCTACTTTGTGCATAACACAAGTAATTTTTCCAACAATTGTTTACAGACAGATTATTTCACTTATAATTCACTGTATCACAATTCCAGTGTGTCAGAAGTTTACATACACTAAGTTGATTGTGCCTTTAAACAGCATGGAAAATTCCAGAAAAGGATGTCATGGCTTGAGAAGCTCCTGATAGGCTAATTGACATCATTTGACTCAATTGTGGGTGTACCTGTGGATGTATTTCAAGGCCTACCTTCAAACTCGGTGCCTCTTTGCTTGACGACATGGGAAAATTAAAAAAAATCTGCCAAAACCTCAAACTAATTGTAGACCTCCAAGTCTGGTTCATCCTTGGGAGCAATTTCCAAACGCCTGAAGGTACCACATTCATCTGTACAAACAATTGTACGCAAGTATAAACACCATGGGACCACGCAGCCGTCATACCCCTCAGGAAGGAGATGCGTTCTGTCTCCTAGAGATGAATGTACTTTGGTGCGAAAAGTGCAAATCAATCCCAGAACAGCAAAGGACCATGTGCAGATGCTGGAGGAAACAGGTACAAAAGTATCTATATCCACAGTAAAACGAATCCCATATCAACATAACCTGAAAGGCCGCTCAGCAAGGAAGAAGCCGCTGCTCCAAAACCACCATTAAAAAATCCAGACTGCGGTTTGCAACTGCACATGGGGACAAAGATCATACTTTTCTGAGAATTGTCATTTGGTCTCATGAAACAAAAATAGAACTGTTTGGCCATAATGACCATCGTTATGTTTGGAGGAAAAAGGGGGAGGCTTGCAAGCTGAAGAATACAATCCCAACCGTGAAGCATGGGGGTGGCAGCATGTTGTGGGGGTGCTTTGCTGCAGGAGGGACTGGTGCACTTCACAAAATAGATGGCATGATGAGAAAGAAAAATGTGGCTATATTGAAGCAACATCTCAAGACATCAGTCAGGAAGTTAAAGCTTGGTCGCAAATGGGTCTTCCAAATGGACAATGACCCCATGCATACTTCCAAAGTTGTGGCAAAATGGCTTAAGGACAACAAAGTCAAGGTATTGGAGTGGCCATCACAAAGCCCTGACCTCTGAAAAAGTGTGTGTGAGCAAGGAGGCCTACAAACCTGACTCAGTCACACCAACTCTGTCAGGAGGAATGGGCAACGTTCAACTAACTTATTGTGGAAGGCTGCCCGAAACGTTTGACCCAAGTTAAACAATTTAAAGGAAATGCTACCCGTGTGGCTCAGTTGGTAGAGCATGGCGCTTGCAACGCCAGGGTTGTGGGTTCAATTCCCACGGGGGGACCAGGATGAATATGTATGAACTTTCCAATTTGTAAGTCGCTCTGGATAAGAGCGTCTGCTAAATGACTTAAATGTAAATGTAAATACTAATTGAGTGTATGTATACTTCTTACCCACTGGGAATGTGATGAAATAAATAAAATATGAAATAAATCATTCCTTAGACTAGTTGATTATCTGGAGCATCATCATTTGGGGGTTCGATTACAGGCTCAAATGGCCAAAAATAAAGTACTTTAGACTGACGAGTTTCAAAAGTTTCTTCTGAGAAATGAAGTCTATTCCATGCGAGAAACTGAACATCTCGTACAACGCTGTGTACTATTCCCTTCACAGAACAGCGCTAACTGGCTCTAACTAGCACAACTGAGCAAGAGGACACGTGCATTAGTGTCTTGTTTGAGGAACAGACACCTCACAAGTCCTCAACTGGCAGCTTCTTTATATAGTACCCGCAAAACACCAGTCTCAACGGCAACAATGAAGAGGCGACTCCAGGATGCTGGCCTTCTAGGCAGAGTTGCAAAAAAAAGCCATATCTGACCGGCCAATATAAAGAAAATATTAAGATGTGCAAAAGAACAGACACTGGACAGAGGAAGATTGTAAAAAGTGTTACGGATAGACAAAACTAAGTTTGAGGTCTTCGGATCACAAAGAAGAACATTCGTGACATGCAGAAAAACTGAAAATATGCTGTAGGAGTGTTTGCCTCCACCATGCTTGACAGATGGCGTCAATGTGATGCTTTGGTGGTGGTAAAGTGGGGGATTTGTACAGGGTCAAAGGGATCTTGAAGGAAGGCTATCACTTAATTTTGCAACGCCATCCAATACCCTTTGGATGGTGCTTAATTGGAGCCAATTGCCTCCTACAACAGTACAATGACCCAAAGCACAGCTCCAAACTATGCAATAACTATTTAGGGAAGAAGCAGTCAGCTGGTATTCTGTCTATAATGGAGTGGCCAGCACAGTCACTGGATCTCAACCCTATTGAGCTGTTTTGGGAGGAGCTTGACCGTATGTTACGTAAGAAGTGCCCATCAAGCCAATACAATTTATGGGAGGTGCTTCAGGAAGCATGGGGTGAAATCTCTTCAGATTACCTCAACAAATTGACAACTAGAATGCTAAAGGTCTACAGGGCTGTAATTGCTGCAAATGGAGGGTTCTTCGACGAAAGCAAAGTTTGAAGGACCCATTATTTCAATTAAAAATCATTATTTATAACCTTGTCAACGTCTTGACTATTTCCTACTCATTTTGCAACTCATTTCATGTGTTTGTCATAGTAAACAAGGACATTTCTATGTGACCCCAAACTTTTGAACGGAAGTGTACCTACATACATTTTAAAATATATATATTTTCCTTTTATAATTTCCTGCAAACACGACAAACAATAACACTTATGCTTCTACTTCCAGCTTATACATACTTTATACATTTTACATACAACATTTTACTACAGTTATTTCGTTTTTAGACCTGGCCACCCTCTATTTCTGATGTCCATCCAGTTTGATTTCTATTTGCTGTATAATTGTAACTGATTGTTAACACCCAAGCTGAAACCATCAAACACTTGATGTGGGGTGACCTGAGCGATTTGTATTGGTGTCTCGACCATAACACTTAATCTACACTTCTCACAATTAATAATTAATTAGTAATCAGCTCTTCAAAGCTTATGAGCCCTGTTTAGCATGTCATTTTAGAGATTAGACTGGCTAATGAGTCTCACCAACAGCTCTCTCAGAAAGCAGGGAACTGTCATTCATACTATGTAAAACTGGCAAAGTGGCAAACGGGCTGGGTGCGCCCCTAACACTGTCTGTCTGGTCTTTGACAGTTGGAGATCCAGTACAGTTATTTTTACACCTATGCTGCGGTTGAATTGTGTATCGTATGAAACTCTACACTGTGACTGATTTTGTTCACTTACTGACGAGTTAGCATCAATTGTTTTTCGTGATGAAGAAAAGAGCAGTTGGGAGACGGCTACGTGTTTATCATTCTGAGCAGATCTCTGGTCAGGTCAGAGATGACTAACGAGGTTCGTGTAGGAACTCACCTGTCAATTGAGGCAGACCAGTCAACGACTATTCCTTTAGAGAGAGACTATTCTGATCTGCTGTATACCACGTACACTGGAGGCATTGATAAAGCTGCTTGGGAAAAGTACTTGTTTGGAGATGAGGAGAAAAGGACTTTGATATTGCTTTGCATACATTTACGTGTCAGTTAGTGTTATTTGCGTATCTCCTTGTGAAGCTTCTTTTTTTTATTTTTTTTAAGGTGAACACCTATAGGTGGGTGGACTAGATGGTGAGCTTCTCTGACAATTGGAGGAATTCATACTGAAATGGGAAGTGGTCACATTTGGCACAACAACTCAAGCTGACTGACATTTTTAGGAAAACTTTGCTCCGGCATTAAGTAGGTTTGGTTTAGATTGCTGTAAAAGCAATGCTCCATTTGCCCTTTTTGTGCCAGTAGACCCCAGGAGTGGTGTGGGTTCTCTTGCATTCGACTGGATTAAATGCTGCCCTCTTAAGACGCCCCCCCCAGACAAAGGGTTGTTTTGTGCGTGCACTGAAAAGCCCAATGTTAAGCCCTCATGGAAACATCCTCAGGAACACAAAGAAACACTTACACACCAATATGTTCTAAACAAAAACAAGCCAGAAACTGTGTATTTGGCAGTTTTTACTACAACTATGTTGTTGAAGAGTGACGTGTGTGTGAGTATTTGTCAGCTGTGTTTGTGCTGGAATTGAGCATGTCGGACTAGAAGTCATACCTGTTCCCAGTGCAAGTCGTTTCGGAGAAGGACGGAGGGATTGTTTTGCACATCTCTCAGGGTAAAACAACCTCCCCATGCCTCTGCCCAGTGCTGCCCCTAGATTGAAGGGTTTATCTATATCCTCTTCTCCCTTCCCACAACACACCTTGGCTCTCATCACCGTCGCACAGTTACACTTTTATCGCTGCTCTTCTCCCACTGGGTGGTTGGCCCAATCACGCGGCCACTGCTTCTATGGATCCGGTCCTCAGGTCTGGACGCCGTCGTTCCTCTGCAATGTTTTCTCAGTTATTCCTCTTACTGCAAACATGCCCAGACGCAGAGCCGTCCCTCCGTTGGTTTCAGTTCAATATTACTCACATGGGAACACTGTGTGTTTGGAGCACCAGCAATGCACTCTCGGGTTCAATGTTGCTAAGAGGCTAACAGAGCCGTAGAGATGAGATCCAGCAGATCACCGGTACCGCTGCTGAGCTTGGCAAAGTTGTCCCGTACTCTGCACTCCACTCCAGTCGCGACGTTGCTAGGCAGAATGCGGGATGAATGTATACCTGCCTGTTCTTTTCTCTGTACGTCTCTGGTTCTCTCAGACACTCTGCCA